>NW_024081239.1:295202-513759 GCF_003009895.1 Hyaena hyaena | reverse complement strand
CTATTTGTAAAAAAAAAAAAAAGAAGAGGTGGCTTATTTACACAATGGAATACTACATGGCAATGAGAAAGAATGAAATCTGGCCATGTGTAGCAACATGGATGGAACTTGAGGGTGTGATGCTGGGCAAAATATGTCAGGCAGAGAAGGACAAATACCATATGTTTGCATGTATAGGAGGGTTAGGAGGAACTTAACGGAGGACCATGGGGGAGAAGAAGGGGGGAAATAGTGGGGGAGAGGGAGGGAGACAAACCATGAGAGACTCTTGAATGCCAAGAACAAACTGAGGGCTGATGAGGGTGGAGGGAGGGGAAGGGAGGTAATGGACATGGGGGAGGACACTTGTGGGGATGAGCACTGGGTGTTATATGGAAACCAATTTGACAAACTATTTTAAAAAACTTAAGTGGGAAGAATACACAACCGAATTTTTTAAAAAAGGAAGAAAGCATATCATTCCAGAAGTATGACTGAGTTAAGTTAAAAAAAAAAAAGGTAAATAAATTGGTAAAAAATCTAAATAAGCATAGATGGTAAAAATAATTACTAATTATGGGAATTAAAAAATAACAATTAAGGATTGATTAGGTGGCTCAGTCAGTTAAGCATCTGACTATTGATTTTCGCTCAAGTCATGATCTTAGGTTCGTGAGTTTGAGTCCTGTATCAGGCTCTGTGCTGACAGTGTGGAGCCTGCTTGGGATTCTCTCTGTCGCTCTCTTTCTGCCCCTCCCCTGCTCATTCTCACTGTCTCTCTCTCCCAAAATAAATAAATAAAGTAATAAAAATTTCAATAAAGAAATAACAACAATTAGTAGGGGTGATTGAATTTCCACTTCTGTAAAATCTTTATATTGTTTGGTGGGGAGTTGAAGACACTACAGTTAGAATTTGATAAATATACATGATGAAATTTTAAGATAAATCAATAAAATATGAGAACCAGAATATATAATTTCCAAACAAGTAGAAGGGACAAAATATGTATTTTTTAATTCAGTCAACCCAAAAAAAAAAAAAAAGATAAAAAATGTGTGACAAAATAAGAAGCATAGAAAAAGGAGACATATAGAAAACACAAAGTAAGATGGTAAAAATTTATCAAAATTGGTAAGTAACCACAATAATTAGAAGTGGCTTAATACACACAACACAATGAAACAAAGTGTATTATGAAGTAATAAAAATTGATACTGGTGAGAAACATTCTTATTTTCCTCAGTTATTCATTCTATATGTATCATTGAAATGTTTATCTAAGTGTCTTTTGAGATTGTCTATGCCACCTGACCTACTCAGGCTTCAGGGTAATTAGTTCCATGTGTTTGCCCCCTGCTTTGCTAATGTTTGCCTTTCTTATCCTACTGTGACCTTTCAAGACACAAGAGGAGCCCACTGAGGTCTAACATTCTGGGAGTCTCAAAACATTTCTTGATTCCCCTTGCTAACTATTTCATTATTCTTTTTTTATAGTATGTTTATTTTTTTAGTATTTTCTTTATTTCTGAAGGAGGGAGGGAGCGAGAGAGAGAGAGACAGAGAGCGAGCGTAAGCGGGGGAGGGTCAGAGAGAGAGGGAGATACAGAATCTGAAACAGGCTCCAGGCTCTGAGCTAGCTGTCAGCCCAGAGTCCAACACAAGGCTCGAACCCACAAACTGCAAGATCAGGACCTGAGCTGAAGTCGGATGCTTAACTGACTGAGCAACCCAGGAGCCCCCCGCATACATCAATAGTGTTGCCTCACACCTTTCCCCTTCTCATAGGGAAATGATCTCGTTTTTGTGCTCTCTCCAGAGAGTTAATGGCCCACTCTCACTCCATTTCATTTTGAAAACAGAGAAAAATTCAGATCTTGATTCCATAATATACGACTCTAATTCAGGGGTGCCTGGCTGGTTCAGTTGGAAAAGTATACAACTTGATCTCAGCGTCATGAGTTAAAGCCCCACATTGGGTGTAGAGATTACTTAAAAATAAATAAACTTTAAAAAATTTACTCAAATTCAGAAAATGAAGCCTCATCCATCTCAGAACACATACTACTTCTATACAGAAAATTCCAGCCACCAAATACAGAAACAAAACACAATTTGTCAGACTAATTTCTTATATGATTTCTTCTAGAAAATTATCTTTTCCCTTTTTGTATCTAAAAAATATCACTCAGGAAATATTTTAAAATATTTTTTGTTGTTGCAGTGCCTAGGTGGCTCAGTTGCTTAAGCATCTGACTCTTGATTTCAGTTTGGTCATGATCTCAGGATTCCTGAGTTTGAGCGTCAAGTTGGGCTCTGTGCTGAATGTGGAACCTGCTTGGGGTTCTCTGTCTCTTTCGCTCTCTACCCCTCCCCCACTCACTCTCTCAAATATAAATAAACATTGAAAAAATATATTTTTTGTTGTTATTTCTGTGAAGTGACAAGAAAAGTATTTTAAGTTAAAAAATACTCTACTTTGAAAAAAATAAAAATTAAATAAAAATTGAAAGAAAGAAAGAAAAAATACTCTACTTTGATTAGTATATTGCTAGATGTTAACAAGAAATTGTTAATTTATTTCTAACATGCTTAATTATAATCACAATTTAATAAAGAATGATAATTTACTTAATGTAATATTAGCATAATGTCACTTTATATTCCTAAATGGTATACTGTTTTTGGTTTGGGAACCAAAAGTTTATATAAATTAAAATTGAAATATTTTTAAATGTTATAGCATCAAAAATAGACAACAATTTATATTTTTTGAGTTCTTACACTTTGTATTTAAAGAAAGGACTGCTTTATTTTTATAATTTTGTTGTTCTTTTTCTAAGTCACAACTTAAGAAACAAAGTTTTATTCACCAGCTTTTCTCTCCCACATAATTTACTCTGCATGTGGTCTTCATTCTCATAAAAAGAAAAATTAAAAGTAGACATAATTAATATTCTATATCTTCCTTATAGCATTAGTCTGTCTTTCAAAAAACTTTTAGTATACTGAACAAGAATATGATCAGATGAGGGCAATTTATCAATTTAGTAAAAAAGCATCTTAAGATACA
Organism: Hyaena hyaena; assembly: GCF_003009895.1. Taxonomy (NCBI): domain Eukaryota; kingdom Metazoa; phylum Chordata; class Mammalia; order Carnivora; family Hyaenidae; genus Hyaena; species Hyaena hyaena. Next base: position 510,707 of record NW_024081239.1, on the reverse strand, counting down.
TGCATTATTATTATTTTTCATTCTCTTTACTGACATGTTAAATTTTTAACATCTGTGTTTTTGATGCTTCCTGCCTTAAATTAACATTTTATGTGTATAAATTTCTATAAATACATGAATAAGAACAGAAGCAAAATTGTAAAATGATTATAACCACCTTGGAAATTTGTAGTATTTGAACTGAATGATTGCCAACACAAAAACTAGGACTTGAGCATGCCCATCTGATTATTTCTTATCACCAGACATGTTCTTTGAGTGTATGCTAAAATATATTAATTGATTATTCTTTCAGTTAAGTTTTCCTTAGAAAACCTCATAGTTGAAAATGCATGCTTACTGATATGAAAGAAAGAAATGAGAAATGGGCTGAAGCCAAACAAGATTATAAGGATAATTTACAATGTAAGAGCTTAAAGGGAGGCTAAGCAAGATGTGGCCATGATACACTATTACTAATTTTCAGCAAATAAGAATGGAATCTCTTTCAAAATGATCCAACTGGGAGGATGTAGTTTGTTCCAATGATGACATTCATAATGCTATTTTAGGAGCACTGGGGTGGCTCACTCGGTTAAGTGTCAGACTCTTGGTTTCAGCTTAGGTCATGATCTTGAAGTTTCTGACTTCAAGCCCTGCATTAGGCTCTGTGCTGATAGCATAGAGCTTACTTGGGATTCTCTATCTCCCTCTCTCTGTCCCTCCCCCACTTGCTCTCTGTGTCTCTCTCAAAATAAATCACTAAGTAAACATTTTTTAAATGCTGTTTTAAAAATATGCTTAGTAAAGAGACTTCAGCCCCATTTTTTTTTTTTACAAATAGTTTATTGTCAAATTAGTTTCCACATAACACCCAGTGCTCATCCGCACAAGTGCCCTCCTCCATGCCCATCCCCCCTCCCCCCCCATCCATCAGTCCTCAGTTTTTGTCAGCATTCAAGAGTCTCTCATGGTTTGCCTCTCTCCCTTTCCCCCACCATTTCCCCCCTTCTTCTCCCCCTCGTTCCTCCGTTAAGTTCCTCCTAATCCTCCTATACGTGCAAACATATGATATTTGTCCTTCTCTGCCTGACTTATTTCGCTCAGCATTAACACCCTCAAGGTCCATCCATGTTGCTACACATGGCCAGATTTCATTGTTTCTCAATGCCATGTAGTATTCCATGGTATAGATAAACCACATCTTCTTGATCCATTCGTCCGTTGATGGACACTTAGGCTCTTTCCATGTTTTAGCTATTGTTGAGAGTCAGCACCAGTTTTAAGCACAAAAGAAAAGTATATTGTGTTGACTCACAAGTGGCATTTATTAAGTTTAATCAGACATATTAGTCATTTAGAGTTTGAGTTTAGACGGCTTTTATTTATGTCTAATATTTAAATATATCCTTAAAGAATAAAGCTTTGTCACAAAGGAGATTTTAAACGTTGAGTCACAGTGTTAGAAGGCAATTCCTAAGGCTGAGTGTGTGCAATATTGAGAACTCTGAGAGCCTCATTATAACAAGATTTAGTAATGCAAGGGATTCATGTAAATGACAATACCATTCAATTGGTTATACCAACTTTAGTATTTTTAATTAAATCAAACTAATCACTTATGGTCATATATCATACAAGGTAGGGCCATCACTTTTATGTTGCCTCATCCTGTTAGATTCTTTTTTTTTCTTTAAATTTTTTTTTTTTTGAGAGAGAGACAGAGACAGAGTATGAGTGGGGGAGGGTCAGAGAGGGAGGGAGACACAGAATCCAAAGCAGGCTCTAGCCTCTGAGCTGTCAGCACAGAGCCTGATAGGGGGCTCAAACCCAGGAACTGTGAGATCATGACCTGAGCTGAAGTTGGGTGCTCAACCAACTGAGCCACCCAGGTGCCCCTCATCCTGTTAGGTTCTAGGCATCTAGTTCTTGTGGCTAGAAAAGGAACTCAAGCCTTCCTAAATTTGGAAATCACCTTCACACTTGCTGTAATGAAGGCACTATAATTTTTCTAGTTAAGACTGACTCTCTAAAAAATTGTATGGAATCAAAATGTGCCTTCTTTCTTATCTCCCTTTCAGTGCTACTCCCTGTTATACCCAGGTTGTAAAATAATTGGAGTCTCCCTTCTGTCCTGGTTTTCCAAGGAGGTGTGTTGCCCAGATCTGCCGCCAACCCCGGCATAAGTTACGCAGGAGAAAAACTAAAGGATCAAGTTTCAAGTCTTTGCCAACTACATAAAACATTTTCTCTTGCAGCTGGAAAGGAAACCATCTTCAGGCTTCATGGAACATAGACTGATCTATACAGGCTTAGCTCTCTGCATAGTACTGGTTTCAGATCACAAGCTAGCAAGCAAGTAGATATAACGCAAGAAAAATCTCAGATTGCCCAGTTGTTAAAAATGTACCTCATACAGACTATGAATAAAAAGAGTATAGACTACTTTTCAAAGAAGCTATCTAAAGGTCAGAGTGGTACCAGGATGAAGACTGGCCTTTGCAACTAGGTTATCACATTGTTCCTTATATATAAAAACCTGATACAGCATTTGACATGTAGTAAGCAATTAATACATGGTAGCTAATAATTGATAAACTACCTAACTTGCACAAAGATGGATTCCTAAATTGACTAATCATCTACAGTAATAAGTCATCATCTTCTTTCTCTCCCTAATGTTCTCTTCTTTTCTATACACATAAATACACACAGAACAGCAAAGAAAAGGGAGAAAAGGGTAGAGCTCAAGAGATCAGGAATACATAAATATAGGTATGAATGCATGTAAATGGTATAATTTATCCATCCTATCTAACCATAAATTCAGTTTTGAACTTAACAACTCACCTCACAAGGGATTCTCATGATATTTAAAAAGACCAGTCTCTAATATGGCTTTGGTTTCTGTCTTAGCAATAGGTAAAATATAATGAAGATGAGAGGAAATAAATGTAATAAACAAAAAATCAAAGTAGCAAGAACTTTAAAAATGAAAGCATGATGTGTAGGAAGAGCACAGAACTAGATTCCGGAGACATAGGGTATAGTCCAATCGCTGCCATTCACTAGTTATACAACTTTGCATAAGTCATTGAACCTTTCTCTGAGCCCATATTTAAACAAAGAAAAAACTAGTCTTTGTCAAACATACTTCTCTGGATTATGCCGAGGATCAAATGAGATAAGGAATAGGAAAGTGTTTGACCAAATATAAAGCTGTGAAATGAAGGTGATTAATACAATGATGCTTTTTAAAGAGTCCCATAAACATTGTTGACTAACTCTTCATTGATAAGGACATAAAAGGTGAGGAGCAGAAGTTGATGGCTCATGAAATATGACATATATAGTAACATCACGGAGGGGAAATAAGGCTTCATTAACCAGCTTGACTGTAACTACCAACACTACCAAATATATATTTTTTAATCAGTGTTCATGATCCTCTCAGAAACCTCAAAATTTCAGGAGCTTGCAGCTTAGGAACTCAATTCAGTTAATGTTGTATTGGTACACAGCATCTCTGAATTCTCTTCCATGTTCAAGAACTATAACATGCATTAAAAAAAATCTCTATCACCTGTTACTTCAGTAAATATAAAATTCTACTATACCTTTATAGGAGCTGTCGTTTACCTAGCATTGCTTATCTTTGATAAATTAGAACCTGTCCTTAGAAGAGATAGGTTTTTAGTCACAACCTATGTAATGAAAAAAAAAAATTGAGACATACCACAAGACACTGATTGTGTCATGGAAGGGTCACTATTTCTCCCAAGGGTCACAATGAGCTGAGGCATAGCTGTAAAATGCTTGAGAGACCCTGGCTGATCCCATCAGTCAGATGGTAGTTTGTCCCTCAGTTTGTGGTCTCTTGTTTTCTTATGTTTTAACGTGGTGCTTTGTTGATACCATATTGCCACTTTCTTCCCTTTCAGTTCCTTTCACCAATTTCATATGCCATTATCCTCTTTCATGAGAAAGTCCTTTTCTGAGAAGCTGGCCTATAATCACCTCACCATTTCCATCCCTTCTTTCTGACATGTGAAATGCCTACTAATAATTCACCTTCATTCATTTCTGTAGTTTCTCCTTTTTTTGCCTTAGCTGCTTTTTTTTTCTATACCAACTCCCATTCTCATTTATATGAGATTTCCCATTCCCTTTCACTAAATGTTGCCATCACTCATGCCAGTAACCTCAGGAAGCCTTGGTCTTGACACTCATATAACTGTAAGCTCTTTATTTCTTTTTTAATATAAATAATTTTGAAAGCTTAACAGGGGCCCTTTTTTCTTCAGGTTAACTCCTTTAACAGAGGCTGAAGTTTAAAGAGCTCAATATTGCCTGTGTGTTTTGAAAATGGTCATCCCAAATGACACAGGAAAAGGTCCTAGTTCAAAATTAGTTGGATAATGCAAGCTTGAGAAAAAGAAGGAAAAGAGAATTGTTATCACCTTTGGATTCAATACAAAACATACTGACTTTCTAAAGAAATATTGAATATTTTCCAGTTATCCATAATTATAATTTTAGCCATAATATTATTAAATACACTTGGATTTGAGGATGTATTATTTCAAAATGGGTCCTCCAACTGAAGAGGAAGTTAATAATAGCACTATTCACAGCTATAACACAAAACCTTTACTACTTAAATATTTTGTGATTTTACTTCCACTTTTCTGATAATTTTATGTGCTGTTTTCCAAATATCTATATCTCATTTTGATCATACAAAATAAATTTTAGCCACTGGCCCCCTTGGTAAATGTTACATGCTAAATGAAGACCTAAGGGTTACTTTTAAAGAATATTTGTATCATTTACTAAAATGTCTAATAAACTATTGGGCCCCACAAAAATATCCATTGAAGATGATCATCTTCTATTCACAATTTGACCCTCACAGACAGACTGTACTAATACCTTGTGACAGAATTGCTTTTGTTCATATAATGGTTGTTTGAAAAATCATTTCTTACCTCAAAATTAATATATTTTCATGACAAGTACATCTAAATCACATGATAGCATAACTCAGACAAATCCCAACTGATGGATATTTTACAGAATACCTTGCCAGTACTCCTCAAAATTGTCAAGGTCATGAAAGAAAGGAAAGTGTGAGAAACTGTCATAGCCAAGAATAATATAAAGAGACATGACAAGTAAATGTAATATGGTACCCTAAATAAGGTGCTGAAACAGAGAAAGGAAATTAGATAGAAACAAAGAAAGTAGGAATAACGTATGGACATTAGTTAATAATAAAGTATTGATATTGATTCATTAATTGTGATAGATGTGTCATATTAAAAAATGTTAACAATAGGAAATAGTAGATATGGGGTATAGAGGAATTCTCTGTTATCTTTGTAATTTCTCCATAAAGTTAAAAACTATTCTAAAATTTTCAAAAAGTGTTTAATAAAAAATACAATGTCCAGAAAACCATCAAAGATAACTAGACACAAAAGAGACATCACAGCATGAAAGAAAAACAGCACAAACAACAGATAGAAGAGGAAATCTACAAAACTTATATAACATAAGATTTAAGAGGGGGAGTTAAAAGGTAAAGTTTTTTAATTCAATTGAAGTTGTTATTAGCTCAATTGTATGTATAAAATTTTTATGTTTGTAAGCCTCATGGTAACCTGTAATGGATACAAAAAAGATTAAAAGAAGGGAACAAAAGAATCTTCTATGGAAAATCATCAATTCACAAAGAAAGCAAGCAATAAAGTGACAAAAGAACTACAAAATAGCAGAAAACAACTAATAACATGGCATAAGTAAGTCCTTACATATCAATCATTACTTTAAATGTAAACAGAATAAATTCTCCAGTCAGAAAGCATGGCTGAATGGGTTAAGGAAAAACAAACAAACAAAGATCCAACTAAGTGCTGTCTATGAGTGACACACATCAACCTTAAGGACACACATAGACTCCAAATGAAAGGACAGAAAAGATATTCCATGCAAATGGAAACCAAAAGAGAACAAGGATAGCCATTCTTATGAGACAAAAAGACTCTAAGAGAAAAAGGTCATTATATAATGATAAAGATGTCAGTTAATGAAGAGAATATAACAACTGAAAATCTAAATGCACTCATATTGGAGCACCTAAAGATACTAAGAAAATTATTACAGAAATAGACAACAATACAATAATAGTATGGGACTTCAATACCTCATGTACAACACTAGATAGATTATCTAGAAAGACAATCAATTAAACAATATTGGACTAGAAATATACTTTAGACAAAATGAGAATAACAGAACATTCCATAAAACAGCAATAGAATACATATACTTCTCGACTGCACATTGAACATTCTCCAAGATAGAACATATGTTAGTTCACATAACAAGTTTCAGCAAATTTAAGAATCCTGAAATCATACCAAGTATCTCTTCTGTCCACAAGGGTGTGAAACTGGAAATCAGTAACAGGAAGAAAACTGGAAAATTCACAAATAGGTGGAAATTAAACAATGCAGAACTAAACAAGAAATGCGTAAAAGAAGAAATCCAAACAGAAATCAGAAAATATCATGAAATAAACAAAAATGGAAACACAACATACCACAACCTATTGGATGCAGCAAAAAATTCTAAGAGGGAATTTTATTAAGATAAACACCTACATTAAGAAATAAAGAAAGATCTCAAATAAATAACCTAAATACACAATACATGACTAGAAAAGGACAAACTATCCCCAAAATTAGCAGAAGGAGGGAAATAACAAAGATTAGAGTGGAAACAAATAAAATAGAAACCAGAAAAATAATTTAAAAAATTAATGGAACAAAGACCTTGTATTTTTAAAAGATAAAATTAACAAACTTTTAGCTAGACTAATAAACAAAAAGAAAATTCATTAAATAAAATTATTTTTAAAAAGGGAGACATTTCAAGGAAAAGGAAAAGGAAAGGAATGGAAGAAGAAACAAACAGATAGACAAGAAACAAGGGTTGGCAAGGATGTGGAGAAATTAAAAATCTTGCACTCTTGGGGTGCGTGAGGGGCTCAGTTTTTTAAGCATCCGACTTTGGCTCAGGTCATGATCTCATGGTTCATCGGTTCAAGCCCCACAGTGGGCTTTGTGCTGAGAGCTCAGAGGCTGGAGCCTGCTTTGGATTCTGTGTCTCCCGCTCTACCCCTCCCCTGCTTGCATTCTACTCCCCCCCCAAATATAAATGGATATTTAAAAAAACCAAACTCTTGGACTCTTTTGCTGGGAATGCAAAATTGTCCAGCCACTATGGATTAGGGAATTTTCTCAAAATTCTAAAAACAGAACTATAGTATGGTCTGGCAATCCCACATCGGGGTATTTAATTAAGATTAAACTTTATAAAATGTGACCATGTGGATGAACCTTGATATTTATGCTAAATAAAATAATGCAGTCACAAAAAGGTAACCACTGCATGATTCCACTTATATGAAGTGTCTAAAATAGTCAAATTTAGAGAACCGAAGAGTATAATGGTTGCCAGTGAAAGAAGGCAGGGATAAATGGGAAGTTACTAGCCAATGGACATAAAATTTTAGCCAAGCAAGATGAATAATCTCTAGAAATATGCTGTACAAAATTATACTTATAGTCAATATTGATGTATTATACACTTAAATTTCTATGAGGATAAATCTCAAATTAGTTATTCTTACTACAGTAAACTAAGTCAAGGTTGAATGTTATAATTTCTTTTTAAATTTTTTTTATTTTTTTATTTTTTTAATGTTTATTTAGTTTTGAGAGAGAGAGTGTGTGTGAGTGGGAAAGGTGTAGAGAGGGAGGGAGAATCCAAAGCAGGCTCCAGGTTATGAGCTGTCAGCACAGAACCCGATGTGGGGCTTGAACTCACAAGCTGTGAGATCATGACCTGGACCAAAGTAAGATGCTTAACCGACTATGCCACCCAGGTGCCCCTGAATGTTATAATTTCTAGGTTAATAACAAAAGAATATATAAATACCAGCGGGAAAAATAGAATAAAAATCAACCCTAAATATGTTTAAAAATGAAAAGAAAACTGAAAATCGAACAGGAAAAGTAAAACGTACATGGTAAGATAATAGATTTAAATCCCAATATCTCAGTTTTTACATTGATTTGTCAATGAATTCAACATATCAATTAAAAGAAAAAGACTCATAGACTGTATTAATATATATATATACATATGTATATATATGCTATGTATAAGAGCTATATCCAAAACATAAGGATATAGAACTATTCAAAGTAAAATGATTAGAAAATATATAATATTCAAACAATAACTGATAGAGAGTAGATGTAGTTTTATTATCAGCAGACACAATAGATGTTGACCTAAAGAGTACCATTACATAGAGGAACAATAATAAGTAATATAACAAGTCTAAATGTATCACCTAATAATACAGTATTTTTTAAGTTTATTTCTTTTGAGAGAGAGAGAGCACTACTAGCACGGGAGGGGCAGAGAAAGAGAATCCCAAGCAGGCTCCATGCTGTTAGCACAGAGCCCCATGTGGGGCTCAATCTCATCAATGGTGAGATAATGACCAGAGCGAGAATCAAGAGTCAGACACTCAGTCTTTTTTTTTTTAAATGTTTTATTTATTTCTGAGAGAGAGAGAGAGAGAGAGAGAGAGAGAGCGTGAGCAGGAGAGGGTCAGAGGGAGAGGGAGATACAGAATCTGAAACAGGCTCCAGGCTCTGAGCTAGCTGTCAGCACAGAGCCCGACAGGGGGCTCGAGCCCACAAACCGTGAGATCATGGCCTGAGCTGAAGTGGGACACTTAATCGACTGAGTCACCCAGGCGCCCAATACAAAGTAGAAGTGACAGAACTCGAGTAAATCTCACATATGCACAAACACAGAAAAAATCCAAATCACCAATAAATGCTTGAAAAAGTACTCAATTTAAATTGTAATCGGGGCGCCTGGGTGGCTTAGTCGGTTAAGCGTCCGACTTTCGCTTAGGTCATGACCTCGCAGTTCGTGGGTTCGAGCCCCGCATCGGGCTCTGTGCTGACTGCCAGCTCAGAGCCTGGAGCCTGTTTCGGTCTGTGACTCCCTCTCTCTCTGACCCTCCCCTGCTCATGCTGTCTCTCTCTCTCTCTCTCCTAGAAATAAATAAATAAAAAAAAATAAATTGTAATCAAGGAAATTAAAATTAAAATGAAATACTGCCACACACCCACCAGAAGAGCTAATTTTAACAAGCCTGAAAGAAACAAATATTGATGAAGAGGCGAAGCAACAGAAAATATCACATTTATTGGTAATATGTGTAAATTGATACAACTATGTTGAAAAACCATTTGGCATTATCTTAAATTTGAACCTTCAAAATATATCCCATGGTTATGATGTTATAGTTCATCATTCAAACAAAGATATACTGAGAGTGAAATGGGATACTATAATAATAGGACAAGAGTGGATTTTTATCATCATGGCCCTTTTATTGTTGAAATTAAAAAATAAAAGGTTCTTAAATACAGATGAACATACAAAGCAAAACAGAATCATAAAATTTAATGTTGAATTAAGCAGTGGGCTGAATGTGTGAGTCTCCAAATTGACTTGAACCCAAAACTGCTTAAAAATGAGTATGTTCAGGGGCACCTGGGTGGCTCAGTCAGTTAAGTGTCTGACTTCAGCTGAAGCCATGATGTCAGGGTTCACGAGTTCAAGCTCTATGTCCAGCTCTGTGCTGACAGCTCAGAGCCTGGAGCCTGCTTCGGACTCTGTGTCTCCCTCTCCCTCTTCCTCTGCCACTCTCCCACTCACTTCTCTCACTTCTCTCTCTCTCTCTCTCTCTAAAAAATAAACATCAAAAAAAATTTACTGAGTATGTTCACAGTTAATGGCAATTGACTTACAGGTGAGAGAATGGTCAAAGTTATTCCAGTTGAACTTCCAAAGAAATTCTCTACTCACGAATGAATATCCTTTAATTGTTGGTTTCCTTACCAATTGATGCCTGAATAACTTTCCTATCTTTCCCAACAGACCTAGGAATAGAAGTCTGTGATGCGAGAATGGCAGTTAAGACACCTGTCTTAGGTATTAACCAGAATTGAATTAAGCAAACCAGAATATAGTCACCCTACTCATGACCCCACAATTTTCACTCTTAAGTATATGTACAACAGAAATGCATGTACTTATACAACAGAAGCATTATTTATAATAGTTAAAAACAGATGCCCAATTATCTATTTACTGGAGGAAAGTATGGTATGTTCACCAAAAAACAACAAAAAAGAACAAACTATACCAACATACAACATGGATGAACCTCTAAAATATAATATTGAGGGGGTGCCTGGGTGGCTCAGTCGGTCAAGCGTCCCACGTCGGCTCAGGTCATGATCTCACGGTTTGTGGGTTCGAGCCCCGCGTTGGGCTCTGTGCTGACAGCTAGCTCAGAGCCTGGAGCCTGTTTCAGATTCTGTGTCTCCCTCTCTCACAGACCCTCCCCTGCTCATGCTGTCTCTCTCTCAGAAATAAATAAAACCTTAAAAAAATATAACATTGTGAAAAAGTCAGACACTAAAGAATATATAATGTATAATTCCAATTATATAGAGTTCCAAGAAATAGGCAATACTAGAGACGTTAGGAATATAAACTTAGATGGTAAAACTATAAACAAATTAAGGAAGCAATGATCATAAATATTAGGATAATGGTTACCTGTAAGGAGGAAAGAGTACTTGGAAAGGGTATAAAGTGACTTCTGGAGGGTATGATGATCTTCAATCTCTTGGTCTCAACTATGTGGTAGTTCCAAATGAGTGTTTGTGAAAACCCGTGAGCTCTGTATTCTGGGCACTCCTCTGTATGTCTTATATTTTACAACAAAAAGGTTTTTTAAAAAAAATAAAAGGAAGAAAATACCAGGTACTGAGCAAAGAGCTACCAAGTAGTACTATATAGAGGGAGTCACGGATTGATACTGAAATATATAGTCTTCAGTCTCAAGGCAACAAAGAAGGCTTCTTGAACAACAGCAGTATCTTAGCTCTATTTTGCTTTAAAAAGCAATTCTAAAACAAATAGCATTTTTAAGATAAGAGCCCCCACTAGAAAGCTGTACTTTATGAAGCTAATTCAATATTACACTGGAGCGCTCTGAACACCCCTCCAAGGTGTTTGGATAACCCAACAAATATATCAAAGGAAGGAACTTGTTTATAGTATAATCTGGCCCTTCATAATGGACCCCAATAGCCATGCCAGAAATAAGAGAAAGATGTTCTTTGCCCGTTTCTCTGAATAAACAGTTGTAGACTAAATCTTCAATTGGAATATGGCCAAACAAGATAAACCAAAGATATATAAAAAAGGGGTCCTTTCTCTTACACATCCCACATCCATCAGTTAGACTCAGGCAAACCTCTGAAAGTGTTCTAATAAATGTTACTGCCTTACATTTGCTAGGTAAACAAAACAGATTTGATCTCAGTCTTGATTTTATGAGTTTTGTCTGTTTCCAGAAGGTGTAAGATGTGCCAAATTCTTACTTCATTTTCACTCTAAGGTTTAAATATGAATAACCATTCATCTAAGTGTTGGACCACACTGTACAGAACCACTTAAAGCCCAGGAACATGTCACTTGTGCTAATGGCTTCCGCTAGTCTATGAGGAAATGTTACTTGCATCTTGCTGACCACTTTGGATTGATGAAGACAAAGAAAAAAAATATTTCAAAAGAAATTCACCCCTGTCCTTAAAATGCATGCAGTCATCATGGTGAGGAGTTTAGAAACATGTTTCACCAGGGAATCTTAAAAACCTACTAGGGATAAGTTTTCCATTAAAAAATACTTGGGACAAGTTCCCTGTTAAAAACTAAATTTGTACTCTCAAGGAGCCAACCAAGAAATGTTTTCGCTTCAAAGGACATTAATAAGACAACTGGCAACATTTGAATAAAGATTATAGATTAAATAATACTGTATCGCTATTTGCTTTTTTTATTTTGATAACTATACTGTGGTTATAGTAGAGATTGTCCTTGATTTTAATAAACACAAACTGAAGTTTTAGGGGTAAATGGACATCATGTTTGCAACTTAAACAGTTTGGGAAAAAAATCTATATGTATCTGTACAGGAAGAGAGAAAGATTTACAGAAAAAATGCAGGAAAATGTCAACATTTGGGAAATCTGAGTAAAGAGTATTATGGAAATTATTGTACTATTTTTTCAACTTTTCTATAAATCTGAATTTATTTCAAAATAACAAAGATAAAAATAAATGAGCTCATATTCCAAGATCAAGGGATAAGAATTATTATGTGACTCTGATAAAATTAAAATGTACAGGCTCAGGCCAATAACAAACTATATGATTATGGACTTGATTTCCTTGTGTCTCAGTTATAGCACATTTAGTAAAAATGAGCTGATTAGATGGTGTTTGAATTCCATTCCAATTCTAAAATGTCATGGTTCAATATCCTCTTAACTTGCCCTCCATAAACTCCTCCTTTCAAAGTGACTGATTACCTCATGCAAAGAAATAAATAAATAATGTCAAGAACTAACATTTATTAAGAATTCTGTGTCAGGAACCTTTCTAAAATTTTTAACATAAATTCATTTACTCTTCACAACAACCATATATGTAGGTATTATTATCATGCTCATTTTGTAGAGAAAGAAATTGAAGCACAGAAAATGATAAAATATACCTTACATGATGGAATTGTTAAGTGGACAGAGCTGAGACCAGAGGCCATGCTCACATCCCTCAAACCAAGGGTCAGCAAACTTTTTCTGCATGTGGCCAGATGGTAAATATTTTGGCTTTGTGTAGATATAGGCCTCTACCACATATTCTTCTTATTTTGTTTATATAACCCTTGAAGAATATTTTTTAAAAATACTCTTTGATTGTAGGCAGTACAAAAACACATTTAGGGCCAGATTTAGCCCACAAATTGACTGATGTCTTATACCACCCTACATCTTAGAAAGGGACTAAATAGTCATCATATGACACAACTGGAAAGAGACTCAAGAAATCACCTCATCTAATTCCTTCATTTTACAGATGAGGTACTAAGATATCAACTCATTTACCTAAGGCCATCAGATTAAAACCTGGTTGTTTTGGCTTCTCATCTAGTTTAAAGTTTAGATGCATCCTGGGGAAACCCAAAGTATGTTATTAAATTAATAATAACATAACATAACATAACATTCTATATAAATATATTAAATATAAATTATATTTGCATTTATGGCCACTGGTAACCAATAATCAACTTTATTTTTTTTTACTTAGTTTATTGTCAAGTTGGTTTCCATATAACACCCAGTGCTCATCCCAACAAGCCTCTCCTCCATGTCTGTCACCCCCCTTTCCCTCCCCCCCACACCCTTACAGCCTTCAGTTTGTATCAACCTAGAAATCAAGACTTACACAAAAGTTTTCAATAATAACAAATGCTACATAAGAATGTACTTAGCTATTTAAATTACTTCAAATCATTCAATACTTTTGCATCTAGCATTAGAGAACAAAAAGAAGTGGGCTCTGCCTTCAGAAGAAATTCTTGTGGAGAAACTTAAAATGTGAGCAAATGACAAGAAATGAAGATGGGGAGGGATCAATGAGAGTTGTAGCTATCCCAGTAGTTTCCAAGAGAACTAGAACTGTAGACAGAGCTAGAATGAATGAGGTAGGCCCTCTGGGGAAGCCTTCTGCATTGCACTCAATGGACTTCAACGCAACAAATCTCAAACAAGGACAAGTGAAAGCACGTGCTATGGGACACAGTATTCAGAAGGTATTGTCCTTGCCTTCAGGGACTTTATTTATATTTTTAATATTTTCTTCTTTAATGTTTTTTAAAATTTATTTCTGAGAGAGAGAGTGTGAGCAGGTGAGGATCAGAGAAAGGAGATACAGAATCTGAAACAGGCTCCAGGCTCTGAGCTAGCTGTCAGCACAGAGTCCCAGGTTGGGCTTGAACCCACGAACCACAAGATCATGACCTGAGCCGAAGTTGGACGCTTAACCCACTGAGCCACCCAGGCGCCCAAAGGGACTTTCAAATCTCGTGAAGACTGCATTATTTCACTTGGGACATCTCTAGAGATTTAAATATATGCCTCAGAGTAGTTCTCCCAAAAGCTATTAACTTGACATGTAACACAGAAGAAACAGAGAGTTAAAATAGGAATGAAATTTGGTTACATGGAAAATGCTGAGTTCAGATGAGGCTGATAAACTATGCTTTTTTAAAAAAAATTATTCATTTATTTATTTATTTTTACAAATAGTTTATTGCCAAGTTGGTTTCCATATAACACCCAGTGTTCATCCCCACAAGTGCCCTCCTCCATGCCCATCATCCCCCTTCCCCTCTCCCCCATACCCATCAGTCCTGTTTGTTCTCAACATTCAAGAGTCTCTCATGGTTTGCCTTCCTCCCTTTCCCCCCATATTTCCTCCCTTCTTCTCCCCCATGGTCCTCTGTTAAGTGCCTCCTAATCGTCCTATATGTGCAACCCATGCATCAGCACTCCTGTATCCCTTGGGTCAATTCCTAGCAGTGCTATTGCTGGGTCCTAGGGGAGTTCTGTTGTTCATGTTTTGAGGAACCTCCACACTGTTTTCCAGAGGGGCTGCACCAGTTTACATTCCCACCAACAGTGTAGGAGGGAGCCCATTTCTTCACATCCTTGCCAGCATCTAGAGTCCTCGGATTTGCTCATTTTAGCCACTCTGATGGGCATGAGGTGGTATCTCAGTGTGGTTTTCATTTGTATTTCCCTGATGAGGAGGGATGCTGAGCATCGTTTCATGTGTCTGTTGGCCATCTGGATGTCCTCTTTGGAGAAGTGTTGAAATGGACGTTACTGGTCCTTTATTCTGGGAATTAGCAAACTTTGTGAAGAGCCAGATAGCAAATATTTCAGGCTTTAAAGACCACCTTTCTCAAATACTTGTCTTTTTTTTAAATAGCCCTTTAAAAGCCATTCTAATCTTGCAGGTTGTACGAAAAGACAAAAGTTGAACTATGAAACATATTTACAAACTCCTGGTCTAGTCTAACACTCATTTGACAGATGAAGAGATTAAGGTCTAGAGACATCAAATGATTTGTGTATACTCACAAAACTAATAACAGAGTTGGGACTGGTTGTCAGGAAATCCCAGTATAGTGCTCTTTTCTGCCTTTCTAAAATATGACTTACCTTAGACTTTAAAGGCCCTTTAACATAGAATTTGTTAGGTCTTTTCTATACTCATCTCCCTTTTGACACATATCTTCATGACATATGACCTCATGATACTTTCTCACTACCTAAGGCCCCCATATAGTACCATATCCAAACCTTACCTTTTCAAGACAATACCTTTTGAATAAGACTTGTATTACTTATCTCTTACAGTCTATCTAAATTTACTCACGCAGCATATCTTTCCCTCAAGTTCGTATTTTCTACAATAGGATAAATTTAATCTTACCTTTATGGAAATGTGGGTTACTGAAAAAAGTTGTTCCATTTCAGTTGGATCTATCTCTATAGTAATACTGGCAATTTTAACATACTGAACTTTTATCACCACACACCTCAGAATACCTCATATAATACCCGACAAAACCATATTATGTACATACTATTATTATTCTCACTTCACAGCTTAGAAAATAATTTTCGTCAATTGCCTAAAGTTATACAGGTAGTAAATGGTAAAACAATGATTTGAAACTAAGGCTGATTCTGAGATCCTTAAGCAATCAGGTTTGTAGCTTCAGAGCAATTTAGTGACAGAAGGGCAATGCAGTATATGTCACAAAGGATAGGTTCTCCAGAATCCCCAAAGTACATCAGAAGTAGTTCCAGTTTATTTTCCTCAAGAAAACATTAATCATGGGTCTGAAACTTAGGCGTGACCATTTGCCTTGTCACCCATGCTTTCGGTCTGGATTTCTCAATCAATATGGCAGTTCGAACAACACTAAATATCTCTAGTCTAACCCTAAACAGTGATGAATAGTGATAGCCTTTGGAAATGGAGTGCACTAGGTGCCAAGTTAGAATATGCATTTATTAAAACAGGGATTGTAGCCAATACAGCATTTGGTAATTAAAGAAAACCACTGAACAGGTGGTGAGAGGTACTTGATCACTCCCATCTAATGTCTAAATTTAATCATCTCCCCAGCTGGGCCACCCACAGTGGACACAATATAGAAGGTCTTCTTTTTTTGCAAAGAAACACATTGCCCTGTGGTACTGCTTTTCATCAAAGTAGTCAATGCCAGACATTTGTTACCCCCAAAGCCTTCAGGAGTTTGTCCTGAACATCTGTTAGTAAGGAATTCATTTGAATGAATTATTTTTATGTTTAAATAAGCATGTAATACCTAAAGATGCAAGTACTTTTCTCACTTTCATACTATAGTGGAAAATACATTGAGATAGTAGTCAGAAAGCCTCAGTTTTGTCCATAGCTATGCTGTAACCTGGCTGGGTAACCCTTGAGCAAGTTATTTCTCCTCCCTACATCTCAGTTTCTTCTTCCAAAGAAAAAAGGAGGTGGGGTGTTAGGTATAATGTCATCCAAGCTCCATGAGTAGGATTACCCATTATTTCACAAATGCACATCCTTCTCTACTCTAGAATCTTGCTCTCTATGGTTAAAATGCAAACCTGATATCCAAGCTTTTCTGTGATTCAAGATAATCTTATCTGTCCTACTCCATCACCCAGCCTTTCTTAAAAACATATTGTCTGTTTTTACTAAGCAGGCTGTGAGGTGGCCGAGCACCCTCCCTCTGTGCATTGGTGCTACAGCCCACCCTACTTCACACCCAGGCTGGCCAAACACCAAGCCCCCATGCATCACAGCCATGGCCCACTCCACCACAACCAGCAGGCACAAGCAGCCCACTTGTACAGGGGACATCGCTTGAGCACCTGGCTCTGGTGGTCTGAAAGGACTGGGTTTCTAGGTCTCACAGAGCTGAAACAGAGAGAAAAGTCCTCATCAGGTCACAGCCCCCAGGGCACTATAGAAACAGTAGACTGAAAAACACCCACAGTATTCATTTGAAAAAGGCCTATTTGATTATTCTGAGGCTTCAACCTGATGGGAAGACTTCAGGTTTACCATCAATCAGGAGGTTTCAGAGATACCCACAGAGGACAAAGGAAGGAAAACACTATATGAGTGCCTTCCCTTGGCCTTGCAACAACTCATGAATACTCCCTAATAAAAAAGTTTATGCACACATCTGAAGTTACAATTTTTGCAACTGTTGCATAAGAGATACCTCTAGATCTCCTGATCTGGAAGTCAGCAGGATATATGATTGCAATCCCACAACACTATATATATTTACATACCTTGAAAGCTGCTGCCTGAAGATCTGAATTATAATTACCCTAAAACTAGGCACTGACTGAGAACCCTCCCTGTGGAATATTGACAAGTCTTGACACACCCTCAAAAACTGGGACCTATCAAAAATAAATCAGGCTACTTAGACAATCATAAAGGTTTGAGTAGCAACCATAGGCTAAGGAAAGGTTGAATGAAAAAGTTTATGTCCTACACAAGGACACTCCTTAAAGACTAGCAGAGATAGCCCTTTAGCCTATGACATAGAAACAAACACAGAGTCAAGCAAAATGAGGAGACAGAGTAATATGTCTCAAATGAAAGAATAAGATAAAACCTCACAAAAAGACCTTAATGAAACAAAAGTAAATAATCTAACATAAAGAGCTCAAAGTAATGGTCATAAAGAAGTTCACTAAACTTAGGAGAAGAATAGATGAACACAGTAAGCACTTCAACATGAGAAAGAAGGCATAAAAAGGTAGCAATCATAAGTCATAGAGCTGAAAAATATAAGGTAAACAGAAAAATGCACTACAGAGTTTCACCAGTAGACCAGATGATGTAGAACAGATCAATGACCTGAATGACAGAACAGTGGAAACCATACAAAGTAGCAAAAAGAAAAAAAAACCCACCTAAATGAAGATAGCTTAAGAGACCTATCTGACAATATCAAGGAGAATAAAATTGCATCAAAGGGGCACCAGAAGAAGAGAAAGTAGAAAATAAGTAGAAAACTTATTTGAAGAAATAATGGCTGAAAATTTCCCTAACCTTGAAAAAGAAACAGTCATCCAGTTCCAGAAAGCATAGAATAGTCTCAAATAAGTTGAAACCAAAGAGATCTACACCAAGAAACATTACAATTAAAATGCCACACATTAATATAAAAAGAATACTAAACGCAGCAAGAGAAAAATAACTTGTTACATATAAAGGAACTCCCATAAGACTATCAGCTGATTTTTCAGCAGAAACTTTGCAGGCCAAAAGGGAGTAGCATAATATATTCAAAGCACTAAATGGAAAAACTTGCAACCAAGAATACTCCACCTGGTAAGATTATCATTCAGAATAGAAGGAGAGATAAAGAATTTACCACACATGCAAAAACTGAAGTTTACCACCACTAAATCAGCCTTACAAGAAATGTTAAAGGAACTTATTGAAGCTGAAAAGAAAAGGTACTAACTAGTAATAAGGAAACATATGAAAATAAAAACCTCACTTGTAGATGCAAATATATAGGAAAGGTAGTAGATTAACCATTTAGAGAACTAATATGAAAGCTAAAAGACAAAAGAAGTAAAATTAACTCTAACTATAATAAAGAGTTAAAGGATATACAAAATAAAAAGATGTAAAATAGGACATCAAAAACAGAACACATGTTGGGAAGTTAGTAAAAATGTAGGATTTTTAGAATTCACCCAAACTTAAGATTCTATCAACTTCAAATAGACTGTTGTATATATAGGATGTTATATCTGAACCTCATGGGAACCACAAAGCAAAAATCTATGGTAAATACACAAAAGAAAATGAGAAAGAAGTCTAAACATAACAGTAAAATCACCAAACCACAAGGGAATAGAGCAAGAGAAGAGAAAAGAACCACAAAACAGCCAGAACACAATCAACAAAATAGCAATAAGTATATACCTATCAATAGTTACTTTATATGTGAGATGGTGATGTAGGAAGACCTTGAACTCACCCTCTGCACAGAACACACCAAATTGCACTTACTTATAAAACAATACATAGAAATGGGGACTGACTAAACAGATTCTAAACATAAAGATAGAGAAAAGGCACAAGAGAACAGCAGGAGAAACAGAAATGGTAACAAAGAAAACCTCCACTCACGATACTGGGGAAGAATAATACTAAGGGATGGAAGAAATTCCTCTATCCTTGGGTACAGAAAAAAGTCATGATTTCAAAGAGCAACTAGCAGATTAAAAGGCAGCTCTAGAACTCTGCCAAATGTAAAAGGAGCTACAGGAACACTCTCCTGAACAGTAGAACTAAAGACTAACAGGTTTATGTTCTCCCTCCAGCTTAAAAGCTCAGACAAGAGGAGGGTCCAGTTACCACAGCCAGCTTGCCACCTCAGTGAGCCTCTGGCCCACAAGCCCATTGTAGCCCTTATCATGCTGGGCCACAGAAGAAATGCTGCAACTTAAAAGAGAAACTAACATATAAAAGAGCCAACCCTAGAACTCTGCCTTTTGGGGGAGATACTGGAACACTCCAGGTGGAAGGGCTAATGGATCCAATCTATGGTCTCCACCTAACTTGAAAGCATGTATCAGTGAATAGTCCAGTTGCCCTAACAGCCTGCCACTTCAGTGAGCCCTGGGGCCTTAGCCCACACCAGCCCGAGGCATTACCATCAAGGCAGTCACAGGGAAGTGCACACTGGAACACCCTGCTTAGAGCTCACTACACCACCCTTCATGCCAAAATGACACAGGAGCAAAGCACCTTGGAACACTCCAGGCCCCTACCAGTTTGGCTTCAGATGGCTTGCTAGGCCATCCTTGATATACAGTACTGGAACCTCCTGGCTTATGTCTGCTTCAGGTCGAGCAGCCCACCAGAGTGCCCCACCAGGAACTCCCAGCCCATGACTACATCAGTTTCAGTCACCCCAGGATGCCCTAAATAGAATGCCCTGGAACACTCTTACCCACACTGGCCTCAGCTCTACTCACCCTAGAAGTGCACCCCCTGTGCTGAGCACACCTTCAGACACTCTGGCTTGCATCCAACTCAGCTTCAGCTATTCTGTCAGGCCATACTCATTGAGGGGAACTCCGGAAAACCCCAACTTCCAACCACTTCAGCTTTAGCTGCCCTGCCAGGACACCTTTTGCATAAAGAACTCTGGGACAACAACAGCATGTAACTACTTTAAATTTAGCTGTCCTACCAGGTCACCACCGGCACAAAGTACCCCGTGACCTCTCCGCCTGTACCCGATCTTGGCTCCACTGGTTCCTTCAGGGAAACCTCTTTGTAGAGAATCCCATAACACCCCTATTTACATCCACTTTAGCTCCAGCTATCCTACAGAGGTGCCCTCTGTGTGTACAACCACACAGCTTGCACTAACTTCAGTTTCAGAAATCTTGCCAGGGCACCTTCTGAGCAGAGAGCACAGGGACCTCTGACCTACACACTGCCTCAGCTCCATCCACCCCATCAGGGGACCCTCTAATACAAATCGACCCAAAATACCCTATTTTCACTGATTTTAGCTTCACCTGTCCTGCCAGGATGCCCTCAGCATATAGAACACCAAAACACCCTAGCCTGCATTCACTTCAGCTTTAGCTATACTGACAGTGTGCCTGCTATGCAGAGAGCCACAGAATCCCCTGGATTGCACTCACTTCAGCCTTAGCTGTCCCGCCAGGGTGCTCTATGCATTAGGAGCCCAAGGACCTCCTAGCCTGCATATCACCTCAGCTCCAGCAGCCCTGCCAGGGTAGCCAAACCCAGAGCACCCCAGGATCCCCCAACCTTTACTCATTTCAACTTCAGTTGTCCTTCTGGGTTACCCTCAGTGCTTAGAACGTCAGGATCCCCTGACACGAACTTACTTCAGGTTTAACAGTCCTGCCAGGGTGTCCACTGTGTGGAAAATCCCTGGACCTCCCAGCTCATATACCACCTCAGTGTCAACTACCCTGCCAGGGCACCGTCTGTGTGACGAGCCCCAGGACACCCTCAATAAAACCCAGTTAAACTTGAGCTATCCTGACAAAGGGTCTTCTGCATATAGACCCTTGAGATACTTCAGCTTGCACTCACTTTAGCCTTAGCTGTCCTGTCAGGGCACCTGCGTGTGGGTGACCAGGAACCATACCAATATGTGCCCATTTCAGCTTTAGCTGTCCTACCAGGCTTCCCACTGTGTGGAGAGATCCAGGACCCCCAAACAATGACAGTCATAGGTCTAGTCAGCCAGAAATGTCACCAGGTGCATAATCCACATAGGGGATGACCATACACAACACTTCCTTCAAGTTTAGAAGCAGCTTTTCCACCTAATCCATAGAAACAAACACAGAGAGCCCAAAAAAAAGGAAGACAGAGGAATATGCTCCAAAAGAAAGAACAAGTCAAAACCTCAAGAAAGAAACTAAATATAATGGAGATAACCAATATGCCTGATAAAAAAATCTAAAGTAATAATCATAAATATGCTCACTGGGCTAGTGAAAAAAAGTAGAATTCAGTGAGACCTTCAATAAAGAGACAGATAATATAAAAAGAACAGAAACTACTAAAAAAAAAAAAAAACCACTAGAGGGAATCAACAGATTAGCAGATGCTAAAGAATATATCTGATATCTGGATGACAGAGTAATGGAAAGCACCAAAGATGAATGGGGGAAAAAAAACAATTTTAATTAATATACGGTAGGAGATTTCTTGGACAACAATGAGTGAACAAATATTTGCATCATAAAAGGTACAAGAAGAAGAAGAAGAAAAAAAGGGGAAAAGCTTATTTGAAGAAATAATAGCTGAAAGCTTCCCTAACCTACGAAAAGAAATAGACATCCAAGTTTAAGAACTACAGAGAATTTCAAATAAGATGAATCGAAGGAGGACTACAACATGACACATAATTATTAAAATGTCAAATATTAAAGATAAAGAGAAAAATTTAAAAACCACAAGAGAGAGGCAAAATGTTACCTACAAGGGAAACCTAAAAAGCCACCAGCTGATTTTTTAGTAGAAACTTTGCAGACCAAAAAGGGAGTGACATGTTATACTAAAAATGCTGAAAAGAAAGAACCTTCTATCAAGCAAAGTTATCATTCAGAGTTGGAAGAGAGATAAAGAGTTTCCAACATAAAAGATGAAGAAGTTCATTACCACCAAACCAGCCTTACAACAAATGTCAAAGGGACTTCAAGTGGAAAATAAATGGCCATAATTAGACATACAAAATTAGGAATAAAAATATATAAAATATGACAGCATATACATAAAAGATGGTGGAGAAAGAAAAAGAAAGAAAAGCTTTTCTTTTAGAATGTGTTTGAACTTAAATGACCATCAACTTAATATAGACTGCTATGTACTCATGATATTATATATAAAGCTCATGGTAATCATGAACCTGAAATTTATAATAGATATACAAAAAATAAAAGAAAGCTAAACATAACATTAAAGAAACTTATCAATCACAAAGAGAACAAGATATTAAGAAAGGAAAAGAGAACTACAAAAACAACCAGACAACAAACAACAAAATGGCAATAAGTATATACCTACCCATAATTACTTGAAATGTAAATGGCCTAAATGCTCCAATCAAAAGACATAGCATAGTAGAATGAATTAAAAAAAAAAAAGACCCATCTATATGCTGCCTACAGGAGACTCACCTCAGACCCAAAGACACATACTGAAAGCCAAGGGATGGAAACACATTTACCATGCAAATGGAAGTGGGAGAAAAAAAACAGGGTAGGAATACTTACAGCAGACAAAATAGATTTTATTAAAAAGTTTATTTATTTATTTATTTATTTATTTATTTATTTACTTATTTATTTATTTAGAGAGAGCACACATGCAAAGCAAGGGAGGGGCAGAGGAAGAGAGAAAAATCCCAAGCAGGCTCCATGCTGGCAGTGCAAAGCCTGACAAAGGGCTCGATCCCAAGAACTGTGAGATCATGACCTGAGTCAAAACCAAGAGTCTGACACATAACCAACTGAGCCACCCAGGTGTTCCAACAGAAGATTTTTAAGCAAACACTATAACAAGAGACAAAGAAGGGCATTGCATAATGATAAAGGTATGAAACAAACAAGTATATGAAACAAACAAGTGGATATAATACTTTTAAATATTTATGCACCCAACACTGTAACACCTAAATACATAAAGGAAATATTAACAGGCATAAAGAAGGAAATTGATGGTAATACAATAATAGTACGGGATGTGAACACCCCACTTACATCAGTGGAAGATCATCCAAGCAGAAAATCAATTAAGAATATAGTGTCTTTGAATGACATATAAGACCAGATGGACATAACAAACATATATAGAATATATCATCTAAGAAACAACAAAATACACATTCATTTCTTTTTTTTTTTTAATGTTTTATTTATTTCTAGGAGAGAGAGAGACAGCGTGAGCAGGGGAGGGTCAGAGAGAGAGGGAGTCACAGACTGAAACAGGCTCCAGGCTCTGAGCTGGCAGTCAGCACAGAGCCCGACGCAGGGCACGAACCCACGAACCGCGAGATCATGACCTGAGCGAAAGTCGGACGCTTAACCGACTAAGCCACCCAGGCGCCCCAAAATACACATTCATTTCAAGTGCACATGAAACATTCTCCACAAGAGATCACACATTAGGCCACCAAAAAAAGCCTCAAGGTATTTAAGAAGATTGAAATCAACCTATGCATCCTTTCTGAACACAATGGCATAGAACTAAAAATAAATCACAGGAAGAAAACTAAAAAAAAAAATCTCAAACATATGGAGGCTAAACAACAGGACACTAAACAATCAGTCAATGAAGCAATAAAAAAATGAAATAAAAACAATACATAGACAATGCAAGTGAGAAAACAATAGTTCACAATCTTAGGTAGTTCTATGAGGAAAATATAGAGCAATACAGGCCCACCTCAGAAAATAAGAAAAAACTCAAATAAATATCTTACACCAAAAGAAACTAGAACAAGAAGAATAAACAAAGCCAACAATGAGTTTAAAAAGGAAATAATAAGAATGAAAGCAGAAATAAATGACACAGACATTAAAGAAGCAATAGAAAAAAATCAGTGAATCCAAGAGCTGGTTCTTTGAAAGGATAAACAAAATTGATAAACCCTTACCAGACTTATCAAGAGAAAGGAGCCAGATAAATAAAATCAGAAATTAGAGAGAAGTAGCAACTGACACCATAGAAATATAAAGATGAAAAGAGAACAGTATGAAACATTATATACTAACAAATTGGACAACCTACAAGAAATGGATAATTCCAAGAAATATGCAATCTTCTAAAACTGAATTAGGAAGAAACAGAAAATCTGAACATACCAATTACTAGTAATGAAATTGAATCAGTAATCATAAAACTTCTATGAAATAAAAGTCCACAACCAGATGGATTCACAGATGAATTCTACCAAACATTCAAAAAAGAATACTTATTCTTCTCAAACTATTACAAAAAGTAGAGGATGAAGGAAAGCTTTCAAATACATTCTACAAGCCAGCATTACCCTGATACCAAAACTAGACAATGACACAAAAAAAAAAAAAAAAAAAAAAAAAAAAAAAAAAAAAAAAAAAGAAAGAAAGAAAGAAAAGAAAAGAAAAGAAAAGAAAAGAAAAGAAAAGAAAAGAAAAGAAAAGAAAAGAAAAGAAAAGAAAGCTAGAGGCCAATATTCCTGATGAACACAGACACAAAAATGTTCAACAAAATATAAACAACTGGTATTCAACAATACATTAAAATGATCATTCACCATTGATCATGTGGTATTTATTCCAGAGATGCAAGGGCAATTAAATATTCACAAATCAATGTGATACAGCAGATCAACAAAATGAGAGATAAGAATCATATGATCATCTCAACAAATGTAGAAAAAACATTTGACAAAATTCAACACCACTCATGATAGAAAATCTCAACATATTGAGTTTAGAGGGAACATACCTCAACATAATAAAGACCATATATCAAAAACCCACAGGGAACATACTTAATAGTAAAAAACTGAGAGCTTTTCTTCTAAGATCAGGAACAAGACAAGGATGTCCACTCTCACCAGTTTTATTCAACATAGTGCTGGAAGTGTTAGGCACAACAATCACACAAGAAAAATGAATAAGAAGCATCTGTATTGATAAAGAAGAAAACTGTTACTATTTGTAGATATCATGATACTATGCATAGATTATCCTAGACTCTACCAATAAACTATTAGAAGTAACAAATGAATTCAGTAAAGTTGAAAGATACAAAATGAATAACCAGAAAATAGTAGCATTTCTATTCACTAATAATGAAGCAGCAAAAAGAGAAAGTAAGAAAAAACTCCGTTTACAACTGTACCACAAAGAATAAAATACCTATGAATAAACTTAAAGAGGTGAAAGACCTATACTCTGAAAACTATAAAACACTGATGAAAGAAACTGAAAATAATACAAACAACTGGAAAGATATTCAATGTTCATGGATTAAAAGAATTAATATTGTTAAAATGTCCATGCTACCCAAAGGAATCTACAGATTCAATGCAATCTCTATCAAAACACCATAGCATTTTTCACAAAACTGTAACAAATAATACTGAAATTTGTATGGCGCCACAGAAAACCCTAGAGCCAAAGCAATCTGGAGAAAGAAAAACAAATCCAGAGCTATCACAGTTCTAAATTTAGAGTTATACTAAAAGGCTGTAGTAATCAAAACAGTATGGTACTGGCACAATAATGGGGACATCAATCAATAGAACAGAATAGAGAGCCTAGAAATAAACTCACACTTAGATGGTCGATTAATCTATGACAAATGAGGCAAGAATATAAAATGGGCGAAAAAACAGTGTCTTCAATAAACGGTACTGGGAAAACTGGACAGCTATATGGAAAAGAATGAAACTGGACCACTCTACCATCACACACAAAAATAAACTCAAAATGGATTAAGGACCTAAATGTGAGACCGACAACCATAAAAATCCTTAAAGAGAACACAGACAGTAATTTCTCTGAAACTGGCTATGGCAACATTTTTCTCGATATGTCTCCTAAGGCAAGGGAAACAAAAGCAAAAATAAACTATTGGCATTACATCAAAATAAAAACCTCTTGTACAGTGAAGGAAATAATCAACAAAACAAAAAAGCAACCTACAGAATGGGAGAAGATATTTTCAAATGACAGATCCCATAAGGGGTTGATCCAAAATGCATAAAGAACTCATACAAGTCAAGACCAAAACCACAAACAATCCAATAAAATATGGGCAGAGGAACTGAAGTGAAGTTTTGCCAAATAAGACCTACAGAGAATTTTAATATCCCCAGTTACATCATTGGATAGATCATCCAGATTAAAAAAATCAGTAAGGAAACACTGACCTTAAAAGACATACCAGATGTACACACACACACACACACACACACAAACAGTCCATCCAAAAGCAGCAGAATACATATCCTTCTCAAGTACACATGGAACGTTCTCAGGGATAGGTCATATGTTAGGCCACAAAACAAATCTCAATTAATAAAAAAAATGAAATCATATCAAACATCTTTTCTAACCACAATGGTATGAAACTAGAAATCAACTACAAGAAGAAAACTGGAAAATTCACAAATCAGTGGAGATTAAATATACTGCTGAAAGACCAGCAGGTTAATAAAGAAACCAAAAAAAAAAAAAAATTAAAAAGAATACCCACAGACAAATGAAAATGGAAATACAATAGTCCAAAATTTATGGGATGTAGCAAAAGCAGCTTTAACAGGGTAGTGTATAGCTGTGCAGGCTTATACCAAGAAACAAGAAAAATCTCAAACAATCTAACTCTCCACCTAAATGAACTATGAATAAAAGAAGCCCAAAATTAGTAAAGAAAGGAAATAATAAGGCCAGAGTAAAATTAATGAAACAGAGACAGAAAAAATAGAAAAGATTAATGAAATTAAGAGCTGGTACTTCATTTTGAAAAGATAAAATTAATAAATATTTCACTAGACTCACCAAGAAAAAAGAGAGAGAGGGCTCAAATAAACAAAATCAGACATAAAAGAAGTTACAACTGATACCAGAGAAATACAAAGAATTGTAAGGTGCTACTACACACAATTATCTCCCAACAAATCAGACAACTAGGAGAAATGGATAAATTTCTAGAAACATATAAGCTT
Organism: Hyaena hyaena; assembly: GCF_003009895.1. Classification (NCBI taxonomy): domain Eukaryota; kingdom Metazoa; phylum Chordata; class Mammalia; order Carnivora; family Hyaenidae; genus Hyaena; species Hyaena hyaena. Next base: position 483,373 of record NW_024081239.1, on the reverse strand, counting down.
CTAAGACTGAATCATAAAGAAATAGAAATTTTGAATAGACTGAGTATTAACACAGAGATTAAATCAGTCATCAAAAACCTTCCAGCAAATAAAAGTACAGGACCAGACAGATTCACTGGTGAATTTTACCAAATATTCAAAGAACATTTAATACCTATCTTCAAATTTCTTCAAAAATTGAACAAGTAATACTTTCAGATTCGTTTTACTAGGCCAGCATTATGCTGATACCAAATACAGATAAAGATACCCACCCCCCACGCACACACACATCAGGCCATGATGGAGCTAGAGAGTATAATGCTAAGTGAAATAAGTCAGTGAAAGACAAATACCATATTGTTTCACTCATATCTGGCATTTAAGAAACAAATCAATCAAAGGCAAAAGAGAGAGCTATACCAAAAAATAGACTCTTAACTATAGAGAATGAACTGATAGTTACCAGAGGGGAGACCTGGGTAGAGGGATGAGTGAAATAGGTGATGGAAATTAAGGAGTGAACTTGTGATGAGCACTGAGTGATGTATGGAATTATTGAATCACTATATTGTACACTTGAAACTAATACTATACCTTATGTTAAGTAACTGGAACTTAAATAAAAACTTTCAAAAAATTACAGGCCAGGGGTGCCTGGGTGGCTCAGTCGGTTAAGCGTCCGACTTAGGCTCAGGTCATGATCTCACGGTTCACACAAGCCCCTCATCGGGCTCTGTGCTGACAGCCAGCTCAGAGTCTGGAGCCTGTTTCCGATTCTGTGTCTCCCTCTCTCTCTGACCCTCCCCTGCTCATGCTGTCTCTCTCTCTCTCTCTCAGAAATAGATGAAACATTAAAATTATAATTGATTAATTAATTAAAAATTACAGGCCAACATCCTTAAGGAATATAAATGCAAATATCCTCAACAAAGTATTAGCAAACCAAATTCAGCAATATGTTAAAAGGATCATATACGATGATCAAGTGGGATTTATTCCAGGGATGTGAGCATAGCTCATTATCCACACAGCAATCAAAATAAAATACCACATTAACAAGGTGAAAGATAAGAAATCATATGATCATCTCAATAGATGCAGAAAAAACACTGGACAAAATTCAGCAGCCATTTATGATAAAACCCCTCAGCAAAGTGGGCACAGAAGGAATGTATTTCAATGTAATAAATGCCATATATGACAAACTCACAACTAGCATGATACTCAATGCTGACTTATTGTGGTATACACAAATATTACAATGTTATACACCTGAAATTTATATAATGTTATATACCAATTTTTCCTCAAAAAAAAATTTTGTTAAGACATCCAAACCTTAAAAAAAAAAAATCCAGCTGGTCTGCTTCTTTGACATACATCCTATGTTCTTTCCCATGTCTATGCCTTAATTCAGGCTCTTCCCCCCTCCTAAAATATCTGCCATGATCCAAAGCCTGTCCCCCTTTCAAGGACAAGCTCATTCTCATGCTCTCAAGAGGCCTTTCCTTCAGGAAAGAGGAAAGCTCTACTAAAGAGTTTATTCAAAATATTATAGCCCCATATTGTGATAGCCATAATTCAACTTTGAGAGCCCAAAGTTACCAAAAGTAAACAAATCCTAACTGTGGACACATTCTACTGTGTCTAGTATATCAGTGGTGATACCCTGATTTCACAAATGCTTTCCACAGACAAAATGGCATACCTTTTAAAATATGAAATAACTAACCTTGAAATCCCTTTGAATTTCATAAATCTATAAGAATACTAGATTGCATATATTTAGTATTCTTAAATCTCAGACATCATAAAATATCTGAGTTCAAAGCATTCCTAGAGGTCATTATGTTAACATTCCCACCTAATGGAGGATCTCCTTGATAAATGATCATCATACCTCTACTTGACCTCTACTTAAAAACCTACAGGGATGGGAAACTCATTACTTTACATGATAGCCCATAAACACCTGTAAATTATTAGATTTCCATCCTACTTGTAAGGAAATAAAGAACTTGTAAGTAAATAAATACATAAATAGGATAATCCCAGACTGAAATATGCACATAAGTAAAAAATGGATTATGACATAAATAATAATTAATGAAAAGTAGGAGATATATGGGTTAATATTAAATTGGTTGGTCAGGAAAGACCTTCCTTAAGAGATGACATTTGAGATAAGACTTGAATACAAGGAGCTAACTACACAACTATTTCAAGGAAGAGTGCTCCATAGAAGAAGAGGGAATAGTAAGTAAAAAGGCCCTGAGGTAAGATTGTGCCTGGTGTGCACAAGGAATACCAATGAGACCAGTGTGGCTGCACTGCAGTGAACAAGGGGGGATCATAAGCAATGAGGCAAGAGAAATAGGCATGTAGGGCCTTGTAGGTCAAAGAACTTGGTATTTATTCTAAAGGCAATGGGCTGTTTTACCTTCCAAGACAACATACATCAATGTTATTCCTCTTCTATACAAAAGCACTTTACATATTTGAAGACAGTGCTTATATCCCTGCTATGTCCTCTCCTGCAAGCCAAAACTCACTAAATTTCTTCAACCATTTCTCCCAGGTTGTTTTTAGATTTCTCACTATTTTCATTGCCCTCTTATGGTTATGCTCTAGTTTGCTAATGTCCTTCCTAAACTATATAATGGCACATACTAGGTGAGAAATAAATGTTATCTGAAGGAATGAACAAATGACATACCATGTTCAATGCAAAGTACAATAGGAGAATTTCTTTCAATTGTACTGGACATTACAGTTCTATGATAGCCCAAGTAGCATTCATTTCTAAAATAACATACTTCATTTCTCAGTGTATCAGCAGTCGGTTTCATGTGTATCAAAGATACACTGATATACAGACCAACAACTACATTCATGAACCATCATTAATTTTGCTGCCACCTATCAGTGGATCCAGACACTTTCCTATGGGACTTTGCAGTATTTGCACACTCTGGGTGTGTGCCCATCCCTTCATTTTGGGCTTGGGCATGTAAATTCCTTCTCATAATGAATGATAGATAATATGACACAAGCAGAATCTTTGCATGTTATGCTTTCTCAGACTCCTCCCATCATCATACAAACATGCCATAATATCCTGCTAGAAAGATACAAGATAATGTGAAGAGCCAAGTCATCCAAGCTGAGACCATCCTAAACAAGCCAGCTCCTAGGTTCCTCACAGATGATTGCAAATTGACAAGTGAGACCAGACAAGACCGAAAACCTATTCCACTAACTCACTGACTCAAAACCATTAATACATGATTGTTGTTTAAAGCCACAAATTTGGAAAGTGGGAGTTTTTAGTCTATAGTGTTCAGTCATAAATTGTCCTCCTCCAACACATGTATGCATATACATACATGTTCCAGCAGAAGAGTTCAAACTATGGTGCATTGGTTATAGAAGGGTTTGGACTTTGGATCTAAGACATCACAAGTATAATGGTGTTTTGTGTCTGTGTAATATACACCATATTCCTTTATCCACCTAAATATCACCACTTAATTTGGACTCAACTGAACCCTCACTCTGCATAGCACAGTGCCTTGCATAGTATGAAAAATGCTAAATCAATCAAACCCAAAACAAATGTCACATACACAAGGCCTACACCTGCTTAAAATGTTTTATTTTACTCTATTTTCCCTCAGATCTATATAAAATTATAGACCAACTGCAGAGCAAAAATGATTTCTTGGAACAGCCGGGTTTCCTAGTGTGTCTAATGTAATAGAAAGGATATTACTGTTCTGCTAAATCTTCTTGCAGTTGACTTCCTGTGAATTGCTACAGTAAAAGAAAATCATTATTAGAGTTTAAAACATAAGTTGTTTTAAATAAAGTTTACATTAATTTGCAGACATGCCAAACCAAAAAACTCATTTACAATTCCCAATAATTGGTCAGGGCTTGTTAGATGTTTGTATTTTTTTTATTTATACAGTTTAATTTTTTTTTCTTTTCATTGGTTATTTCATTGGAAAAGAAATTTAAGACAAATTCAATCTTTCTGCCAGTGATGTGTCTGTACTGCAAAAATGGACTTTTTAAAAACTACATGTTACAAGAAAACAAAATAAAATAGCTCCATCTTGAATATGCTTTCTGGCTATAAAAACGTAGACTCTGCCATAGACAAGTAAGAACATGTGTTCTCAAACTTTGTTGGTAAAAAGTACATATATTTTATTCTCTAGATCCTTAGGATCACATAGAAGGTCAAAAGTATGATGCTGAGAGAGGCGCTTGAAAAGGAGTTAAAAGTAGAGAAATCGTTGCTTAAAGACATGGAATGTGTAAAAGAATACCTAGGCTCATTCTACTGCTCTCCTACCTCAGATTGGTGAATCCTAGGAAAACTTCAGACAAGAGGATGCAGTAAAATGGGGACACAATTCTACCAGACATGATTATCCTGGTTTCCTAGGCCATGCTCTACTACTCCTGTAACTCAGTTCTGGGACCCAAGTTATTCCTAATCAAGAAGAATTTATAAATTCTAGTCTAGTATTCAAGCAGCCCACCATTGAACCACCTTACTACTAGTCATGTTCTGATCATATGTCCCCATTCTAGTAACTAAATTTATTAAAATTCTCTGTGATTCAGCTTTTCTCATCAAAAAATGAATGATGTGAGATTTAAGCAAGATAATGCATTTACCAGGCACATAGTAGGAATTCAATGAATTTGACACCATACCTGATATGGAGCAACTAATGTGAAGCCACTGATTGTGTACTTATACAGAGAAGTACACACAGTCAGCTCCCATGAGATAGTATGAGCCAGCCCCACTACACCAATGCATGACCAAGACTCTATCTTACAACCCACTTCAAGTAATCACCTCTATTATTTCCCACTATATCTTAACCCTGATAATCCTAAAATTTGGCCCTATCTTGTTATCAAACTACAGTCCCATTCCTATACCCCAATAGTGATCTCAGCACATGTTATCTACTAGTGCTCTCTCAGAAGACAATCTTCCTGATCTGGGTCTTTGGCATACCTCTTGCTCCCAGGGTTTCTTTCATCATGTCACAATGCCTGTCAAGTCGTTCTGTCCCTGAGGAACCTCTCTAATTATATTCATCTGCATGAACTCCCACTGTCTCCTAGTTATGGCTGTGGTTAGAGCTCTGTCTAGGGCCAAGGAGAGCCTACTGAAATAGGAATAGGAGTGCAGTTTATGACTAGGAACCAAAGAGTTCACTCATCCACAGAAATAAAATATATTCTCTTCTCCTAATTAGCATTTTATTTTCATTATCTGTATACCAAGCAGTACTTCTAGATACTAGTAGTCTAGTAAGCCACCATAAACATACCAGGAGTTTGGAGGTGCTATAGGCACAGCCCATTTATAAACAGAAAAGAAGGAACACCCATTTAATGAATAACTCACAACATATAATTACACCCCAACTATGAACTCTGAAGGTGGTCCATCATATACAGTAAATCAATGCCAATAATTTATTCAGACTCTAATATGACTATTGGGTACATTACTTGGTAGCTAGCAAAACTGCAGTCATATTGATGCAATTATCTGTGCAGGTGAGTAAGCAATCCAATTGTGTATATAATTATGGCACAGCATTAATGCTGATAATGATGGGAAAGGTGATCCTATAATGACTAATCCAGAAAGAGAAAAAGGGTAATTTGATTTGGTAAACAGGAAGCCACTGAGAGCATCTGTAGGCAACTGATAGCTCTTAGATATTCACATGACAGGGGTCACAGTGCAGAGGAAAGGACTTATCCATTGAAATTTATATTTCAGCAAATAGAAAGGGAAGTAGCACCTTACATAGATTAAAAAATGACAAATATTTAGGACACATTGAAATTTATGCAGCAGAGAATCTGAATCTGATTATACACAATCTTGTTTTAACATATCAAAAGATCTCAGCATCATCATACACCTATGAGTTTCCCTTGAACTATAACTGTGCAGAAATGCTGAGTGATTAAAGGGTTCCTGGATTTCTATTCCTCATGGTAATATCTGCATTTCACTAGCCTGGGCCATCTCTTAAGACCCTATACTCAGTGAGATGAAGCTCACTGAAGTCTGCGTAAAAAGAAGACTTCTACAGAAACACAACAGCTAAGTCTCACCCAAAAAATATCCAGCTCCTCCTATTTATACTACAATTTACTGTTTCCACAATGGCCAATCTCCCTCTTCATTTATCTGACTATCCATCTTAGCCCTGAGGCTGGATCACTTGCTTGCTTGCTGATTCCTACATCTATGTTATTGCTTAAGAAATAATCATTATTGAACACATACTATGTGGTAGACACTAACATGTCTGAGATTAATTACATACATACACACTTACACACCAAGGTCTATGTCCTCCAAACACACACAAATCTAGTGCAAGAGACAGACTGCTAAACAGCCAACCACAAAAGAATGTGAGGAGTTTGATCTTTGTGTTATCATGGGGCAAAAGGGTGGCCCAAAATAAAAACATTAATCAAGACTAGGAAAGTCAGAAAAGATTTTCTGAAAGAAACAACATCTGAGACAAAGGACAAGTAAGTAGGAAGTAGCTACACAGCAATAGAGCAGTGGACAAAGCAAAAACTTACCTCCATGGATTTTCCAAATGGGGAAAGACAAATAATAAAAATCATATGTATACATCAGTGTGTAGTGTGAAGAGAAATAGAGCAGAATCTAAAGACAGGATTATAGGGGCGCCTGGGTGGCTTAGTCGGTTAAGCATCCGACTTTCGCTTAGGTCATGATCTCACGGTTCGTGGGTTCGAGCCCCGCGTCGGGCTCTGTGCTGACTGCCGGCTCAGAGCCTGGAGCCTGTTTCAGAGTCTGTGACTCCCTCTCTCTCTGACCCTCCCCTGCTCATGCTGTCTCTCTCTCTCCTAGAAATAAGTAAAACATTAAAAAAAAATTTAAAAAAAAAAAATAAATAAAGACAGGATTATAGGGGTGCACTTCAGACAGATGTTCAAAGAAGGCCTTGCTGAGATACTTGAGTAGACTTGAATGACATGAGGGAGCAAGACAAGTGGTTATCTAAGGGAGAAGTGTTCTAGGCCCTGAGGCAACAGCATGTTTAAAAAGTTCAAGGACCAAGAGAAAAAGTAATGTAGCTGAAGCTGAATACACAAGGATAAGAGAGATAGGAAATTAAATCAGAAGGGAAGCCAAAAGCCAGATCACATATGATTTTGTGATAAATCACACAGGATTTATTGTTCTGGATTTTTCTTGAACCTCAGGTGTACAGAACTGAATTAATCATAATTCTTGGTTCGGGTTATACTATTATTGCTTCATGAATTATTCTTTTCATTTATCTTAGTGTCCTAATAAACATCCATGAACCCACTGCCCAACCCCCAAACTAGAATATTACTCATATTTCTCTACTGACTCCCCATGCCTTCTTGAAAGTAACCACTATCCCGAATTTTATGTTTATTATCCCCTTCCCTTTTGTTTTTAACTTTATCAAGTATATCTGTATTCCATAAGAAATGTTTTGTTACTTGTTTATTCACTTTACAAAAAGAGTGTCATATTCTATGCTGGTTTTTTTCACTCATATCATATTAGTAAGGTTTACTCATGTTTACAGCTATAGTTCATTCATTTTCACTAAGATCCCATTATGTGAACATTCCACAAATTATTTATTCATTTTCCTATTCATGGCCATTTGGGTGATTACCCAAATTTTCTATTACAAACAATGTCACCACAAACGATCTCCTTGGGTACATATGGGCTAAAATTTCTCTTGGAATATAGTATTGATGGTAGGTCATAGGTTGTAGCAAATGTTCAACTCTACAAAATAATGCCAAATTGTTTTCCAAAGCAGTTGTATCACATTATATTCCCACCAGCAATGTAAAAGAGAGCTCACACACACATCCTCTCCAACACTTGGTATTTTCAGGTTACCTAAATTTCATCAATCAAATGGATGTAAAATCGTACCCCATTGTGGGCCGATTCTATACTTCCCTCAGCATAACTGAAGTTGTATATCTCTTTATATTTATTGGCCATATATATTTATTTTTATGAAATGCCTAGTCCTATATTTTTCCCTATATCTTTCTATTGGGACATTAGTCCCTGCCCTATTTGTAGGATTTCTTTATATAATCTCGGTACTAACACTTTTTTCATTATATGTATTATAAATACGTAATTTTCTTCCAAGTGTGTAACTTGTCTTTCAATGTTGTCTGTAGTATTTATTGATGATCAAAAGATATTTAATTTATCAATCCTTTATTTTATGGATTAGGCACTTCATGTTTTATTTTCTTACTCCAAGTTCAGAAAATTAATCACTTCTTTTTAAGTCTTAAAATTTTTGTTTTGGCAGTCAAGTTCTTGATCTTCCTAATGTTGATTTTTTTAATACGGTATAAGGTAGGAATAAAATTTCATTTTTCCCATATGTACAGATTTTTTCAGTTTCATTTGTTGAATAATTCCTCTTTTTCCTTCTAATTTGCCACATCACCTCTGCTATATGTCAAAGTTCATTACATACATAGATCTATCACTGAAATCTCTCTTCTATTCCACTGTCAACATGTCTGTCCCTGTCCTGATTCCATACTGTCTTCCTAACTCTCATTTGAGATCATTCCTTCTTGTCCAACAATCACTCAAATCAGCTACTATTAGCAATCTTTTGTTTGGCAAGTCCTAGAACCTACCTCTATTTATATACTTCCTTATAAAGTGAATACTTTATATACCTCACTAGCAGTACCTGGATAAGTCATGGCAAGACTCCAATGACAAGTTCATATAGCACATGTGTAATGGTAGAAACATATGTGATTTTCCCATGCTCTGTAACTGAAATCTTGGTAAATTCCCCTTTGTCTTTCCCTTCCCTGTCTGTCTTTAGCAAGACATCCTGAACAAAGATAGAGACAAACTACAGGTAGAGTTATATATTCTGTGTTCTTGAAGAATTTTATTTAAGTCAAAGTTTGGCAAATCAAACCTTTTTTGAAATACACTCAGAGAGCTCTCTACCTAAGGGAATCCTATTGTGAACGCTTTTACAAGGATCAATCTTTCATGTACCACTTGCCTCAGTGACTCCCTTTGTTATCTGAATTTTCATATAACATAGTGTTTTTTTATAGTGAACTACCCTGTAGGAAAAACAACAGTTGCTCTCATTTTGAATAAATTATTTACTTTGTTTGGTTTGCTTTGGTGAGGCTCAGGGAGGGAATATGGGGAGCAAGGGAGGTTTAGTCAGACCTAATTTTAGTCTTCCAAAGCTATACACAGCTTTGGTGATTACCAAGGCAAACATCATATATCACTCTGAACTCTTGGAATAGGAGATAAATAATATGTAAAGAATCATCATTTCAGAAGGATTATCCCAAGGAAAGGTAATCTCAAAATGACTAAACCTTAGAAGACATTCACAATCAAGTCATGGAGAAAATAAACCTTTCCAAGTGCTACCTATTTTGAATCTGAAAATTGCCTACTCCTGAATTTCCCATGTACTGACAAGTCCTACCTTATCACCTGTGGCTAGAACTTCTGATACCAATTGTTCACCTGAATGCTAGAGTATTACCTGTCATTATACTTTCCAGATACCATACTTGCCACACATCTGACAATTCTGTCCTCTGGATACTTGCCACACACCAATGGCATATTCCATTTTCTAGACCATCTGTTCTCCCCCATTTGCTGTTGACCCTTATGTACCCTACAGTACCACATCAATAAGATCCTTTTTTGAAATTTTATTACATTTGCCTCTTTTACTTTTTTTCAGACAAAATAATCCTGCTTATTCTATATGGGAAGAAAAATCTATCTGCCATAAAATGATTAACCATTTATTTACTTTAGGGAGCAAATGTGAATACACTGTCCTTTGTTATATTCAAGAGCACCACATACAGTTACGTCATGAACAACATATCCATCTATAGAGGCTTTGAATCACCTACCAATACACTTGTGTGTTAATGTCCAATGGAACCAGCAAACCTCAGAGAGATCATTGTGAAGATAGTTAGCTCTAATTAGGCAAGCAATTCCAAGGGACCACAAGCCATGAAAATTCAAGATGACTGTGGCCCCCTGGTGCTTCAGTGAATGACATGTTTAAATATAAAGTATCAAAATGGTTGGTCACAGTAGGAAATTCCCTAAGTCTAATTAATTATATTTTGATAAGATTCTTTTTTTAAAACTTATTTCTGAGAGAGAGAGAGAGAGAGAGTGAGAGCGAGAGCGCGAGAGCGAGAGCAAGCATGAGCAGGGGAGGGTCAGAGAGAGAGGGAGACACAGAATCTGAAACAGGCTCCAGGTTTTGAGCTGGCTGTCAGCACAGAGCCCGATGTGGGGCTTGAACCCACAAACCATGAGATCATGACCTGGGCCGAAGTCGGATGCTCAACTGACTGAGCCACCCAGGCGCCCCAATTTTGATAAGATTCTTAAAGGAATTACTTAACTCTAAGAGGACCCCAAAATACAACCAAATTGCAATTCCATTTGTTAACTATGTGTGTGTGGGACCCAGATGGTTTAGGACATAAGTGATATGAAATTTTGAAAGCACAATTTATGCAATACCCTTAAGAACCTCTTATCAAAATCTCTCTCCAGAAGGTGATCAAAAGGAACAAACTTCTAGTTCTAAGAAAAATAAATCCAAGGGATCTAATGTATAACATGATAACTACAGTTAACACTGTTGTATGATATATAGGAAAGTTATTAAGAATAAATTCTATGAGTTTAATTTTTATTTTATCTATGTGAAATGATGAATTTTAGCTGAATCCATTGTGGTAATTGCTTCACAATATATGTAAATCAAACCATCATGCTGTATACCTTAAACTTATACAGTGATGGATGTCAATTATTTTTCAATAAAACTGGAACAAAATCCCCTCCAAAAGTGTCTTTCTTCCACCCTCCCTCATAGCTCACATGGCTTTTACTTTCCCCTAATCCTATCTCTCTCCAAGTCCTTTATCATATAGCTTGGTTTAACCTCACTTGATAATGTATTCCCTTCCTCCTCTGGACTTTCTCATATCACTCTTTCTTCTCTGCCCACTCTGTGATTGTACCTCATAAAGGTTTAGAAATAATTCTACCAAAAAGAATCTCCAGGAGGGTAGGGGGATAAGAGAAAGTATATAACTTGTTTCTTCATCACACCTGAAGTAAATTTAATGCATTTCTTAGAGAATAACTTGTGCACTGTGTCTTCAAGTACCTGCTGGACAAGCCTGGACCTAATTAGGTTAGTTTTGGTGGCATCAGTTAAAATAACCATCCCTTGAACCAAAGACAGTCTAAGATTTTATGTATTTCAAGTTTGTTTGCTCCACAATAACTTTTAAAGAAGTTCAATGATTTTGAATAAATTTTTGCACAATTAAAAACAATTTAGTTATAAAATAAGGAGGTATTATTACCTCCTTATTGGTATTAAACACAACCAAATGTTTGAGGGGAAAATGTTGGAAATTAAACATACTTCCAGATTCACTACTATGAGAAGTTAGGATGACTTTTTATCTGGATAAATAATTCCAAGTTTTCCATATAACACCCAGTGCTCATCCCCACAAGTGCCCTCCTCCATGCACTGGGTTTTATATGGAAACAAACTTGACAATAAACTATTTTTAAAAAAATAAATAAAAACAAATTATATGAAAGAAAAAAAATTCAAGTTTTGATTTTTTTCATTACAGACCATGAACTTTGCCATCCTTAGTCCTATGGCAGAGACTAATAGTTCCCCAATATCCATTTCTCCTTCTTCATTTAATACCTTTATGGTTTTGTTGGGTACATGGTGATCCAGAATTAAAATTACATTCTTCAGACTCCCTTCCTGTCAAATATGGTCATGCAACTGCATTCTGGCCAAAGCATCTAAGTAAAAGTAATATAAAACTTTCAATAAGTGCTCTTAAAGGAAGAATATTTCTTTCTTTCCCTGTTGTCTACTTCCTGTAGCCTAGAACAAGAATGTGTTTTCTAGAACTAAGGCAGCCACCCATAAATATGGAATGGCCTTGGGAAAAATACTGCACACAATACTGTAAGTTAGAAGAATACTGGGTTTTGAGATTGTGAAGCATCCTAATAGCTCTGTAATATCTATCTATAATGTCTTACATGAGTGAGAAATGAGCTGTCTTTTTCAAGTCCCGTAGTTTGTATTTTCTGCCACTAACAGCCAGACCTAATCCTAAATAAAGCAACTTCTATTAACTAAAACTTATGCACCTTACTTCAATCATGAATACAAAATCTCTGCAATACAGGCACTTGCTAGATAGCTCAAGCTTAAATCAATAGCTATCCAGTTCCTGCCAAAAGCCAAGTTAAAGCAACTAATAGTCAATAACTGAATAAAAGTCACGCTATTCATTGATTCTTCAAGGTTTTCTAGGCTATCTACATTCACTTAAGTCAACAGAAAGCAGAACAATTTAGCTGCAACTTCAGTTCTCTTACAAAATGTTTTAACTGAAGTATGAGTTAATGATATGGACTCATCTGGAGGAGCAGGGATAAAAAAGAACTGTGTATAAAGCCTCATTACAAAGCAGGAGAGTTAGTGGAGTTCCCTGTAGATTTTTTTTCTATGTTGGCTGGATCAGGATTACCTATAGAGCTGACATGTAGGGTAAACACAATGGATTTTCCAAATCAGGACATTTTTAGGGGTGAAAAGTTACTATTAATACATACATCAAAGAGCACCTAGGAGACTCAGTCGAACATCAGAGTTTTGATTTCTTCTCAGGTCATGATCCCAGGGTTGTGGGATCAAGCCCCCTGTTGGGCTCCATCCTAAGCACAGAGCCTGCTTTAGATTCTCTTTCTTTTTCCCTGTGCCCTTCTCCACAACTCACACACTTTCTCTACAACAAAAATTAAGGAGGAGGGGCCATGATGACAGAGCAGCATGGAAGTTTTCTGCTTCTCTCATCTCTGAAAAGCAACTAGATCAACACCAAACCATCTTGCACACCTAGAAAATTGATCTGAGGAATAACACAACAATCTGCATAACTTGAGCCATAGCACTCAGCAGGTATGCAGTGCAGAGTGGTGAACTGGAGGAGAGAGAAGCTGTGGAGGATCGGAGCTGTTTTTGCTTGTGGAGAGATGAAGGAGGCAGTGGGGAGAGTACAGGAAAAGCACTCCCCTCAAAAGCAACTGGAGAAAAAGAGAAAGAGTGGAAACACCCATAAGGGACTAAACAAGACAGGGAGAAAGGAGAAAGGAAAGAGTTTCAATAACATTGGGACTCTATAAACAGGGGAGCACAGAGTCTGAATCTCTGCAGTTCAAGACCTACAGAGCTCTGGTGGGAAGGACAAATCCCCACAGCAGATAGCAAGGTTCGAGGGGTCCTCAGGACACAGAGGGAGAGGTAGTTCCCCTGCTGGGAGGACATTTGGTAAAGGCTGTGTGGTCTCCTCACAGGCAAAGGTCCCAGTGGACCTTAGAGAACAACCATGTTCACTGGTGTAACAACAAGGACGTTAAGGGTGAAGTCTGGAACCAGATGTGTGTTGTGATTTACCATAATCCCTGAAACACTGCTGATACATGATCACACAAACTTTTTCTGGGGTGGGCTGGCAACTGGCCATAGTTTCTGGGTATCTGCAGTAGCGTGGTCGCACGAACATTCTTGGGCATGGGCTGGCACCTGGCCATTGCTTGGGGGAAATCCTGCCACTGAGGCTTGGAGCAGGTCAAAGCCTCAGGGCCCTCAGAAGTGAGGGGTTTGGAAATAGACCTCCATCGTAGATAAAATTTGGGAGGGAGGTGCCACCTGGCATGCTGACAGCTTGGTCATGGACACCATAAAAGCAGGGAGTGGATGGAAGATGGAGACAAAGGAGGGGTACTTGACTGCCCTTTGGCAAGAGCACAGAGTTCTGATCCTAGAGACTGGGTAGCTGGGTGATGACATTTTCACTTCTACCGAGCATGGACATACACATGTACACATGCCACAACAATCCTCCCCAGTAAGCTAAACAGCTCCTTCTAGTGGAGAATGGACCACTACACCAAGACCCGTCCAACTGCACCAACCATGCTATAGAGGAACACCCCAAGTCTTGCCACCTGCTTAGTTACAAACTATAAAGTGATTCATAGTATGACTTCTAGAGGAAACTGGATGTAATTTCAATCGTATTTCATTCTTTTCGCTGGTCCACCTGGTCAATGTTTTTCTTTATTCTTGAATACAGAGAGAGAAAAAACATTTATTTTACGTTTTTATAAAAAAGCATTTTCTTTAATTTTTCTACTATATTTTTATTTTTTTTAATTTTTTCATTCTACTTTACTTTCAACATTCCATTTTATTCTATTCTATTGTATTCATTTTTTAAATTTTCAAACGTTTTCCTACATTTTTTCTTTTTTCTTCTTTTCATGTTTTTCCCTTTCTTCTCTATTCTTCCAAGCTTCTTTCAGCAACCAGACAAAAATACACCTAGAATCAAACACCCCTTATTGTATTTTATGTGTGTTGTTGTTAACTTTTTAATTTTTATTTTATTGATTATTTTTCTTCCTCCAAAATGACCAAGTGGACAAATTCACCTCAAAAGAAACAACAGGAAGAAATGACAGCCAGGGATATATTCAACACAGATAAAAGATGTTTGAACCAGAATTTAGAATCACGATAATAATAATACTAGCTGGGGTCAAAAATAGTTTAGAATTCTTTTCTGCAGAGATAAAAGAAGTAACAGCTTGGCAGGATGAAATTAAAAAATGATATACTGAGCTACAATCTCGAATAGATGCCACGGCAGGAAGGATGGATGAGACAGATCAGTAAGTCAGTGATACAGAGAACAAACTTATGGAGAATAATGAAGCAGAAAAAAAGAAGGAGACTAAGGCAAAAGAGTATAATTTAAGAATTAGAGAAATCAGTGACTCACTAAAAAGAAATAACATCAGAATCATAGGGGTCCTAGAAGATGAAGAGAGAGAAAAAAGGGTAGAAGGATTTGTAAGCAAATCATGGAAGAAAACTTTCCTAATGTGGGGAAAGAGACAGACATCAAAATTGAGGAAACAGAGGACTCCCATTAGATTCAACAAAAACCGACCATGAACAAGGCATTTCACAGTTAAAATCACAAAACACTCAGGCAAAGAAAGAATCATGAAAGGAGCAAGGGAAAAAGTCCTTAACCTACAAGGGAAGACAGATCAGGGTTGCAGCAGACTTATCCACAGAAACTTGGAGGAGCAGAAAAGAGTGGCAGGATATATTCAATGTGCTGAATCGGAAGAATAAGCAGCCAAGAATTCTTTATCCAGCAAGGCTTTCATTCAAAATAGAAAGAGAGATAAAAAGATTCCCAGACAAGCAAAAATGAAAGGAGTTTGAGACCACTAAACCAGCCCTGCAAGGGATACTCTCTGAGGCATGAAAGGAAAAACAAAACAAAACAAAAAAACAACAAAAGCAACAAGAACTAGAAAGGACCAGAGACCACCACCAGAAACTCCACTTCTACAGGCAACACATTGTCAATAAATTCATATCTTTCAGTACTCACTCTAAATGTCAATGGACTAAATGCTCCAATCAAAATATAGGATAACAGAATGGATAAGAAAAAAAGATCCATCTATATGCTGTTTACAAGAGACCCATTTTATTTTATTTTATTTTATTTTAATAGTTTATTGTCAAGTTGGTTTCCATATAACACCCAGTGCTCATCCCCACAAGTACCCTCCTCCATGCCCATCACCCCCCTTCCCCTCTCCACCACCCCCATTTTAGACATAAAGACACCTTCAGATTTAAAGTAAAGGGATGGAGAACCCTCCATCATGTTAACGTCGCCAAAAGAAAGCCAAAGTAGCCATACTTATGTCAGACAATCTATATTTTAAAATAAAGACTGAGATGAAGAAGTGTATTATATCATAATTAAGGGGGCTATCCACCAAGAAGACCTAAGAATTATAAATATTTATGCCCCCTACATGGATGACCCAAATATATAAATCAATTAATCACAAACATAAAGAACCTCATTGACAATAATACCATAACAGTAGGGGACTTCAACACCTCACTTAAAACAATGGACAGATCATCTAAGCAGAAAATCAACAAAGAAACAATTCAGAACATTTCATCCTAAAGCAGCAGAGTTCACATTCTTCTTGAGTCCACATGGAACATTCTCAAAACTAGATCACATACAGGGACACAAATAAGCCCTCAACAAGTACAAAAAGATCAGCATCATACCGTGCAAATTTTTCAGACCACAATGCTATGAAACCTGAAGTCAACCACAAGAAAGAAACTGGAAAGACAACAAATACTGGGAGACTAAAGAATATCCTACTAAAGAATGAATGGGTTAACCAAGAAGTTAACGAAGAAATTAAAAAGTACATGCAAGCCAATGAAAATGATAACACCAAAACCTCTGGGACACAACAAAGGTGGTCATAAGAAGGGAGTATATCGCAATCCGGGCCTTCCGAAAGAACAAAGAAAGGTATCAAACATGCAGCCTAATCTTATACCTTAAAGAGTTAGAAAAAGAACAGCAAATAAAACCCAAAACCAGCAGAAGATGAGAAATAATAAAGATTGGAGCAGAAATCAATGTTATAAAAAAAAAAAGTAAAACAAACAGCAGAAGAGATCAATGAAACCAGGAGGTGGTTCTTTGAAAGAATTAACAAAATTGATAAACCAACCCCTAGCCAGTTTGATCAAAAAAAAAAAAAAAAAAAGGAAAGGACCCAAATAAATAAAATCACAAATGAAAGAGGAGAGATTACAACCAACAGAGCAGAAATAAAGTCAATAATAAGAGAATATTATGAGCAATTGTATGCCAATACATTGAGCAATCTGGGAGAAATCAAAAATTCCTAAAAACATATAAACTACCAAAACTGAAACAAGATGAAGTAGAAAATTTGAACAGACCCATAACCAGTAAAGAATTGGAATTAGTAACAAAAAATCTCCCCAAAACCTAGAGTCCAGGACCAGATGGCTTTCCAGGGGAATGTTACCAACAGTTTAAAGAAGAGTTGATACCTATTCTTTTGAAGCTGTTCCAAAAAATAGAAATGGAAGGAAAACTTCCAAAATCTTACCATGAAGCCAGCCTTACCTTGATTCTAAAACCAGACAAAGACCCCACTAAAAAGGAGAACTATATCATTTCCCTAATGAACATGGATGCAAAACTCCTCAACAAGATACTAGGCAACCAGATTCAACAATACACTAAAAGAATTATTCAGCACGACCAAATGGGATTTCTTTCTGGGATGCAGGGCTAGTTCAATATCCACAAAACTATCAAAGTGATACATCACATAAATAAAAGAAAGGACAAAAACCACAAGATCCTCTCAATAGATGCAGAGAAAGCATTTGACAAAATACAGCATCCTTTCTTGATACAAACGATACAAACCATCAAGAAAGTAGGGATAGAAGGATCATACCTCAAGATCATAAAAGCCACATATGAAAGACCCAACGCTAATATCCTCAATGGGGAAGAAATGAGAGCTTTCCCCCTAAGGTCGGGAACAAGACAGGGATGGCCACTCTCGCCACTGTTATTCAACATAGTATTGGAAATCTTAGCCTCAGCAATCAGACAACACAAAGAAATAAAAGGCATCCAACTCGGCCAGGAGGAGGTCAAACTTTTCACTCTTCACAGATGCCATGATACTCTATATGGAAAACCCAAAAGATTATATGAAAAATCTGCTAGAACTGATTCAGGAATTGAGAAAAGTGGCAAAATATAAAATCAATGCACAGAAATTGATTCCATACCTATACACCAACAATGAGGCAACAGACAGAGAAATAAAGGAATCGATCCCATTTACAATTGCACCAAAACCCATAAAATACCTAGGAATAAATCTAATCAAAGAGGTGAAAAATCTATACACTGATAACTATAGAATGTTTATGAAAGAATTTGAAGACAGCTCTTGGCAGCTACACATGTTTATGAAACAGTCATTTCTCCCTTCCTCTTCCCCTTTTTCATTCTGCTCTTTTTTCTTCCTCCTTTTTCATTCTGCAGACATGTCCAGTTTCAACTTTTTAAAAATGTTATCTAGTATTAATCTGGTTATGACCACTTACTACCTCTGTTTTCACAGAATAAATACAGGCTTATCAAATATGCTAGATGGGTAATCTGACTTTGGATTTATGCCCCAGTCGGCTGGTGTCCAACACTATTTTCCTCTTATCCTCCAGTAGAAGCTCACTGATAGACACTGATGTGCATCTTTCTTCTGATGAACCCATCAACAAGAGTAGTTTTGTTGATTCTCATTCCCTATTATCAGCAACCTTTTTTTCTGACCCATACATCTTGGTAACCATACTCTCTAACATACACATACACATACCTCCTAAGTGTTCTGTGTGCACAATGTTTTTAATTAATTGACTCTATATTTAAAATGGTCTTTACATAGCGGCCTAAAAAACATACTAAGGTGAAATCACAATTCAAAGCACCAGTAGTGTATTTCGGCAATACTGATCCTAAGTACTTACCCATTTGAAAGCTTATAATTCATTATTTGGAAATAGAGGCCTTTAAAGAGCTCAGATTCCAGGCCTTCAGCAAAAGAATTTAATGGGAAGTGTTTTCTAATGCTTTAACTTTAAAATGTTCTCCCTTCAACCCTAGCCTGTCAAGCTGTTAATGATCATAAACAAATGCTTGAATGCACTCAAAAGATTGCTATTTAAAGCGAAATTACAGTCAATCTTCTGGTAGAGCAAAAATTTTCCTTGAAATGGTAATAATCATCCCCTAATTCATATGTTTTGAAAAAGTTTTATACATACAGTTTCTCAAATTTTCACCCTTCCTTCAATTCAGGTCACTGCATATTTACAGTACTTAGAAAAATCATTCCTGCCTTTCTCATGTAACTGGGCAAAGGAAATTTATCCACCTTAGGTCAGGGGCCAATCCCTCAATCAATCCCCTATGTCCAAGAAGTGGGATCACACTGTACTAATGTGGTGATGCCTGTGGAAACTGTGTAGATATGAGAAGGGCAAGGAGACGAACAGAACTTGGAAAAGGGGGGAGGGATCTGGGCATAAAATGATAGGTGTCCACTACAGCATAACATATAAAAGAAGCTGAAAGCACAATGCTTACCTTTAAGAAGCTTACAATTTCCTTTTCCCATTCCAAATATTTCACAATTTAAAAATCAACATAAAGTCAGGAATCTTGACCAAGGAGAACCAAGTTTAGGCCCTTCTACTACTGAACAAGGTGGCTACTTTCTCAGGGCTTCAGTTCCTCCTCTATTGAAGCAAGGAAGTTAGACTACATTCTTAAAAATCTGTCATATTTCCTACCTATGGAAATTCACTCCCATCTACCCAATTCCTCACCCAGAAATTAGGAGTCACTCTAAATTCTTCCTTTGTTCTCACCCTCCAAATCTAATAGACTTCTCCACCGAAACTACTGCTCCTATTCTCCCACATCTCAATATATAGCAATTCTAGTTCCTTCCAGCTGTTCAGACTGTAGAATCATCTGTGACTCCTTTCTTTGTCTTACAACTCAATGTAATTAATCAATATATTCTATCAACCTTACCTTCAAAATGAATACAGAACCCATCTACTTCACAATACCTTCACTAGTGCGACCTAAATCCAAGCCATCATCTCTAGCCTAGATTACTGAAATATCCTCCTAAATAATCTCTATGTACCATTATTTGACTCTTTTGCTCAAAATCCTCCAAGGGCTTCCCATCTTACAATTTTAAAAACCAAGTTTTTTACAATGGCCCAACATGACCTTTCTACAACCATTCTAATATCATTTTTGTAACACTCTCCCCCTCACACATTCTACTCTAGACACACTATATTCTCCACTGTTCCTTAAACTCCCAAGTGAATTCTTGATTTCTGATATTGTATTTACCCAGAATACTTTCCTCGATAATCACATAGGTTGCTCTCTTATTTTCTTCAAGTATCTGTTCAAATGTGACCTTTATAGAGAGCTTTTTTCTAACCATTCCTTATAAAACAAGAACCCCAAACTCATCCCAGTATTCCTTTTATGGCTTGTCCTGCTTTAGTTCAGTCCATTACTTTTATCACCATCAGGCATATTATATATTACTTGTTTATTTATTGTATGTATCTTCTCATTAGACTAGAGGCCCCATGAAGGCAGAAACTATATTTGGTCACTGTTCTAACCTCAGTACATACAAAAATGCTTGCCACAGAGAAAGTACTCAAATATTTGTTGGATGAATGCCAAATTCAGTTGATCAACAATTATTGTCAATTCTCCATCTCTAAAATATATGCCCAATTGGTTTCTTTCCCTCCATCCCACTATTACTACCTAAGCTTAAGCTCATATCATTCTCATCTGGACCTATTTAGTAGTCCTCTACCTGATCTTCCTACCTCCATTCTCAGCTCCACTCCCTACATTTTTCAGAGTAATCTTCTAACAATGTATGTCAGGTCACATTCTCTCATACATAAAACTCTCCAATGGCCTACCATTGTTTACAGGATCAACTTCAAACTCCAAAGTTTGAAGATTTGATCTAGTTTCTTCCAAACTTTCCAAATTCATTCGATATCATCTTTTCAACATTTAAATGTTTCCATTCCTAGAAATAGCTATCTCAATCCTTTGCATGTACTGTTTGTTCTTCCAGGATATCTTCTCTTTTGACCTCTCTTCTTTCAGTTTGTCATCTCCTCATGAAGTATCTTCATTTCCTACATAAGTAAGACTCTTCATCATTGTCTCACAAAAAATCTTCCTCTTCTTCTCAGAATGTATTAAAGTTCGTAATAATATTGGTATTTTTACTTAATGCCGGCCTCCCCAGCTTCTATAAGCTCTGGGAGGTCTTTGTTTGGACCTTATTTGTTTTGTTCTCTACTACATATCTAATGTTTAGCAAAGTGTTTAGAATTTATTGAAAAAAATAAGCATGAAATGGTTTTGTCTAAACCATTGAAATTTAAGTCTATGTTATTTGCTAACATACATAACTAAGTTTCTCATTAAGTTTCCAGTTTGGAGGGGTACCTGAGTGGCTCAGTTGGTTAAGCATCCAACTTTGGCTCAGGTCATGATCTAATGGATTGTGGGTTCGAGCCTCATGTAAGGCTCTATGCTGACAGATCAGAACCTGAAGCCTGATTTGGATCCCAAGTCTCCCTCTCTCTCTGCCTCTCCTGCACTTGTGTTCTCATTCTCTCTCTCTCTCTCTCTCTGTCAAAAATAAATATTTTAAAAAATGTTTCCAGTTTTGAGGTTAAACTCCAAAT
Organism: Hyaena hyaena; assembly: GCF_003009895.1. Lineage (NCBI taxonomy): Eukaryota > Metazoa > Chordata > Mammalia > Carnivora > Hyaenidae > Hyaena > Hyaena hyaena. Next base: position 461,909 of record NW_024081239.1, on the reverse strand, counting down.
AATATCTTATAATTCTAAAGGAACTATAACTTTCCTATTCAACCCTGCTCTTTTCAGGTAAAGGCACGTCTGGGAAATAAAGAGCAGTATTGGGGATAACAAGCAAACTCTTAACTCTTCAGACAGGGCCACTCTCGAGGTGGGAAAAAGTAGGAGAAAGTCCTTATGGGCCGCCTGTCTACATAAACGTTTGGTTTACAAATGGATTATAAACTATTGGGACTTCATAAAAGTTAAAAGCTTCTGTACAGCAAAGGAAACAATCAAGAAAACTAAAAGGAAATCTATGGAATGGGAAAAGATAGTTGTAAATGACATATCTGATAAAAGCTTAGTATCCAAAATATATAAAGAACTTACAAAACTCAACACCAAAAAAAAAAGGAATAATCCAGTTAAACAATGGGCAAAAGACACAAATAGATAGTTTTCCAAAGAAGAGGAACAGATGGCCAACAGACACGTGAAAAAATGCTCAGCATCACTTACCATCAGGGAAATACAAATCAAAACTACAATGAGATATCACTTCACATCTGGCATAATGGCTAAATTTAACAACACAGGATACAATAGGTGTTGGCAAGGATATGGAGAAAGGGGAAACTTCTTGGAATGTTGGTGGGAATGCAAACTGGTGCAGACACTCTGGAAAACAGTATAGAGGAGCCTCAAAATGTTAAAAATAGAACTACCTTATGATCTAGTGTTGCACTACCAGGTATTTACCCAAAGGATACAAAAATACTGATTTGAATGGATACATGCACCCTAATGTTAATAGCAGCATTATCAACAATAGCCAAATTATAGAAAATGCCCAAATGTCCATCAACTGATGAAGGGACAAAAAAAAAAAATGAAGTATATGGGGCGCCCGGGTGGCGTAGTCGGTTAAGCGTCCGACTTTCGCTCGGGTCATGATCTCGCGGTTCGTGGGTTCGAGCCCCGCGTCGGGCTCTGTGCTGACTGCCAGCTCAGAGCCTGGAGCCTGTTTCAGTCTGTGACTCCCTCTCTCTCTGACCCTCCCCTGCTCACGCTGTCTCTCTCTCTCTCTCCTAGAAATAAATAAAAAAAAAACATTAAAAAAAATGAAGTATATATATACAATGGAATATTACTCAACATCAAAAGAATGAAATTCTTCCATTTGCAACCACATGAATATCATACTAAACAAAATTAAGTCAGTCATAGAAAGACAAAGACAATATGATTTCACTCATATGTGGAATTTAAGAAACTAAACAAATGAGCAAAGGAGGAGGGAAGAGAAGAAAACCAAGAAACAGACTCTTAACTATATAGAACAAACTGATGGTTGCTAGAGGGGGAAGTAGTGGAGGGTTGGTCGGTGGGTGAGTTAAACAGATGATAGGTATTAAGGAGGGCACCTGTGATAAGCAGTGGATTTTGTATGTAAGTGATAAATCACTAAATTTTATTCCTGAAACTAATATTACACTGTATGTCAACTAACTGGAATTAAAATAAAAACCTGAAAAAAAGGATTATAAAATTAATAGGCCCATGTACAATATAAGGACTTATCGATAAAGATTTCGAATGATATGTAGAAAATATGTACTTGTATATTTATTTCTTGTCTAATTTATGCACATGAAGATTATTTTTAGTGTTTGGGCTGCATTTCTTCATGTACTTTATTGTCCAATATGCCATTCTTGGCTAACTTCATTTTGGCTACCATTAGAAAAACATAGCAATACTGTTATTATTCACAGTGCCATGGCTCTTCGGAATTTCCTAGTATAGAAATGATGTAGATCTTCTTGCCTCTGTAGTTCCTTAACACCATCTAGTAAATGGTCATTACATCACTGTTCATGGTGTGGCTTCATCCATGGCCCACTTCCCATTACTCTTTCAGGAACTGTTATAGTATTTTATTCATAAAGACCACAAATGGAAACTTTTCCCAGGGTATAGAGTAATATGTGAATGATGATTTATTTCCTGGTTATGTTAAAATGTTACCATTTGAGATTAGGGGCAAGATGGTGGAGAAGTAGGGAGCTCCATACATTTCATTTACCCCCAACTCGCAAAAGGAGAAGGCCTGAAGCCATAGGAACCCTTACAGAATCCAGGAGTTTCGGAGGAAAAGGAGACAGAGTCTACTTAGAAAACCTTATAGCGTGAGTGTGATCTGGGGAAGATAATAACGGGCCTGGACCAGAGACACAGAGGGAGGGGAGGGATCCCCCTTTGCGGAGAAATGTGGTGAGTCTAGGGAAAAAAAGAGAGTGGTCAAAACTGCTCAAGACACTGTCTCTGTCACTGGAGAAGAGAAAAACCTCGGCTCAGAACACAGCGGGATCCGGTTTCATGCTATCCAGCTGACCCCAGGCTGGATGCACTCATCCCAGGTGACCCTAGGAGAAACTGCCCTTCACTCACCAGCTCGAACTGGAGGGGAAGCTGAGGCACCTGAAGCCCCGCCTTTGTGCTTCAGGCTTGGCTCAATCCCCATGGGGGAGGCGAGAGGCTTGAAACTGCTCTGAGGGATTCTGGAAATAACAATTGGGCCCGTGGACTAAGATCTGGAAACAAGGCCAGGGTTGGGTTATAGATATAAAGCATGACCCACCTTGGCTAGACCCACGGCCCAAGGAAATGAGACACAAAAGAGTGAGTTGCAAGGCTTGGTTCGAGAAGGGACTGAGGTGCCACCACTTTTCTCCCCACAATCACCAAGGCAGGACCCCCACAGGACACACTGGAGACTAAAACCTACCTACACCAAACCACACCCATCCCCACTAGAGAGATGCCTTTTTTTTTTTTTTTTTTTTTTTAACCTGAGTCCTGGGCAAGACCAACATGGATGCACTGCCCTGATTAACTCTGGTCACTGCCTTGCTGAAACACTCACATTTAATCCATTCTCTAGATATATATTCTACACGTCCACCACTACCTTTTCATCTCTCTCTCTCTGTAGTAATCGGACTATAGGGTTTCTCTGACTACCATTAACGTCATTTCTTTCACCTTGCCTCTAACCATATTCCCCTCTTTTTCTCTCTGAATTAAGCCTCTTAGACTCTTGAATGCTGAGAACAAAGTGAGGACTCATGGGTGTGTGTCGGGGGGTGAGATCGGCATGGAGGAGGGCACTTGTGGGGATGAGCACCGGGTGTTATATGGAAACCAACTTGACAATAAACTATTTATAAATAAATAAATAAATAATATAAATTTAAAAAAATGAATTAAGCCTCTTAGTGTTTCTGCTGGCCCATTTCATTTCCAATTTCACTTCTTCCCCACCCTGACATTTCTCTCTTTCTATATGCTCTTCCATCAGCACTGTATACACCCAGCTATTTGTAGCTGGGAATTCTGGTTCTATGCTTTAGACTGTCCTTTGTCTATTGGGTTTTTTCTTTGTTCTTTGCTTTTTTCTTTTTTATGTATTGTTATTTTTATTATTCGTCTTCCCTCCTTCCTCTTTGTGTCTGTGTGTGTGTGCGTGCGTGTGTCCCTTCCATTTTTTTCTTTTTCTTTTTCTCTTCCGGATTGCATGTTTCTTGGCTTTATCTGTGCATTTGTGTGCCTTTGTTCCCTGTGTGTTTGTCTCTCTGTTTTCTCTTCCAGGGCTACCGCAAGAAACAAGACAAAGTACACATGGTGGAGAGACCCAAACACCACTACAAGTAGGGAAATAAAATAACCAAGGTCTCAACAAGAGAGACAAGATACACCATTCTAAGAACACTTTCTGAAGAGACAGGCCCTGGACGGTCAATTAGTCTTCTTTGGTACAACAGCACACGCAGGTGCAGAGTGCATAACAAGCTGTTAAAACTAACAAGAGATAGAAAGCTAACCAAAATGACAAAACAGAAGAACTCTCCTCCAAAGAAATTCCAGGAAGAAATGACAGCTAAAGAACTGCTCAAAAAAGATATAAGCAATGAAGAGGCAGAAAGGAGAATAAGTGATTTAAAAGACACAATTATAGAAAAAGAGGAAGCTGAGGAAAAGAGAGATAAACTGATCCAGGAACATGAAAGGAGAGTTCCAGAATTGAGTGATACAATCAAATGGAACAATATCCCTATCAGAGGAAATGCAGAAGAAGGAGAGAAAGAAAGCTGCTGAAGGAATCCATGCACAAATTATAGCAGGGAACTTCCCCACTCTGGGGAAGGAAACACACATAGAAATCCAAGAGGCACAGAGAAGTCCCTTCAGACACAACTTGAATCGATCTTCTGCATGACATATCATAGTGAAACTGGCAAAATATAAGGACAAAGAGAGAATTCTGAAAGCAGCTAGGGAGAAAAGGACCCTAACATACGAAGGGAAACCTGTCAGAGCGGTGAAAGACTTATTTACTGAAATTTGGCAGGCCAGAAAGAAATGGCAGGACATCTTCAATGTGATGAAAGGAAAAATATGCAGCCAAGAATCCTCTATCCAGCAAGCCTGTCATTCAGAATAGAAGGAGAGATAAAAATCTTCCCAAATAAACAAAAATTGAATTTGTCACCACTAAACCAGCACTACAAGAAATCATGAGGGGGACTCTCTGAGGGAAATGTTGCAAGGAACGCAAGATACCAGAGACACCACCACAAGCGTGAGTCCCACAAAGTACACGATGACACTAAAACCATATTTTTCAGTAATAGCACTGAATGTAAATGGGCTGAATTCTCCAATCAAAAGACATAGGGTAGCAGAATGGATAAAACAACAAAATCCAACTATTTGCTGTCTACAAGAAATGCATTTTAGAACTGAGGACACCTTCAGATTGAAAGTAAGGTGATGGAGAAATATCTATCATGCTACTGGACATCAAAAGAAGGCTGGAGTAGCTATACTTATATCAGACAAGCTGGACTCTAAAGTAATGGTAGTAACAAGAGATGAAGAAGGGCATTATATAATCATTACAAGGTCTATCCCTCAGGAAGAACTAACAATTATAAATGTCTACACACCAAATATGGGAGCACCTAAATATTTAAAACAATTAATCGCAAATAGAAACAATCTTATAGATAAGAATGTGCTAATAGTAGGGGACTTTAATACTCCACTTACAGCAATGGATAGATCAACCAGACAAAATCACTAAAGAAATAATGAACTTCAATGACACCTTGGACCAGATGGATTTGACAGATATATTTAGAACTCTACATCATGAGGCCATGGAATTCACTTTCTTCTCAAGTGTGCATGGCACATTCTCCAAGAAAGATCACATACTGAGACATAAATTAGCCCTTAATAAATATAAAAGAATTGAGATCATACCATGCACACTTTCAGATCACAATGCTATGAAACTTGAACTCAATCACATGAAGAAGTCTGGAATACCTCCAAAAACATGGAGGTTAAAGAACACCCTACTAAAGAATGAATGGGCCATTCAGGCAATTAGAGAAGAAATTTGAAAACATATGGAAACAAATGAAAATGAGAATACAACATTCCAAACTCTATGGGATGTGGCGAAAGCAGTCCTAAGAGGAAAGTACATTGCACTCCAGGCCTATTTCAAGAAATTAGAAAAAGCGCAAGTGCAAAATCTAACAGCACACCTAAAGGAAAAGCAACAAAAGCATCCCAAACCCAGTAGGAGAAGAGAAATAATAAAAATCAGGGCAGAAATAAACAATATAGAAACCAAAGAAACATTTGAACAGATCAATGAAACCAAGAGTTGGTTTTTTGAAAAAATAAACAAAATTGACAAACCTCTAGCCAGGCTTCTCAAAAAGGAAAGACAGAGCACTCAAATAGACAAAATCATGAATGGAAATGGACTTATTACATCCAACCCCTCAGAAATACAACCAATTATCAGGGAATACTATGAAAAATTATATGCCAACAAATAGGATAACTTAGAAGAAATGGACAAATTCCTAAACATACACACACTACCAAAGTTCACATCAGAAGAGATAGAAAACCTGAATAGACCCATAACTAGTGAGAAAATGAAATAAGTTCTCAAAAATCTCCCAACAAATTAGAGCCCTAGGACAGATGGCTTCCCTGGGAATTCTACCAGACATTTAAAACAGAATCAATATCCATTTTTCTTAAACTATTACAAAAAATGGAAATTGAAGGAAAACTTTGGGACTCATTTTTATGATGCCAGCATCACTTTGATTGCCAAGCAAGACAGAGACCCAGCAAAAAAGAAAGAAAGAAAGAAAGAAAGAAAGAAAGAAAGAAAGAAAGAAAGAAAGAAAGAAAGAACGAACGAACGAACTACTGGCTAATATCCTTGATGAATACATATTCAAAAATCCTCAACAAGATACTTGAAAATCGAATCTAACAGCACATAAAAAGAATTAACCACCATGATCAAGTGGGATTCATTCCTGGGTTAGAGGACTGTCTCAATATTCACAAATTAAACAATGTGATACATCACATTAACAAAAGAAAAGATAAAAACCATATGATCCTGTCAATAGATACAGAAAACTCATTTGACAAAATACAGCATCCCTTCTTAATAAAGACCCTTGAGAAAGTCGGGATAGAAGGAACTTAGTTAAACATCAGAAAAGCCATCTATTGAGAAGCCCTCAGCTAACATCATCCTCAAAGGGGAAAAACTGAGAGTTTTCCCACTGAGATCAGGAACACGACAGGGCTGTCCACTCTCACCACAGTTGTTTAACATAGTGCTGGAAGTCCTAGCATCAGCAGTCAGACAACAAAAGGAAATAAAAGGCATCAGAATTGGCAAAGAAGTCAAACTCTTACTTTTCGCAGACGACATGATCCTCCACATAGAAAACCCGACAGACTCTACCAGCAGCCTACTAGAACTGATCCATGAATTCAGCAAAGTTGCAGGGTACAAAGTCAACCCACAGAAATTGGTTGCATTTTTATACACTAACAATGAAGCAACAGAAAGAGAAATCAAGAATCTGATCCCATTCACAACTGCACAAAAAACATGAAATACCTAGGAAAAAAATCTAACCAAAGATATAAGAGATCTGTATGATGGAAACTATAGAAAACTTATGAAGGAAATTGAGGAAGACACAAAGAAATGGAAAAACAATCCAGGCTCATGGATTGGAAAAATAAATATAGTTAAGATGTCATTACGACCCAAAACAATCTACACATTCAATGCAATTCCAATCAAAATTGCACCAGCATTCTTCTCAAAAATAGAACAAACTATCCTAAAATTTGTATGGAACCACAAAAGACTCCGAATAGCCAAAGTAATATTGAAGAAGAAAACCAAAACGGGAGGCATCACCATCCCAGACTTTAGCCTCTATAACAAAGCTGTCATCATCAAGACAGTATGGTATTGGCACAAAAACAGACCCATAGACCAATGGAATAGAATTGAGAACTCAGAATTGGACCCACAAATATATGGCCAACTAATCTTTCACAAAGCGGGAAAGAGTATCCAATGGAAAAAAAACAGCCTCTTTGACAGATGGTGCTGGGAGAACAAGACAGCAACATGCAGAAAAATGAAACTAGATTATTTTCTCACACTATACACAAAAATAAACTCAAAATGGATAAAGGACCTGAATGTAAGACAGGAAACCATCAAAACTCTAGAGGAGACAGCAGGAAACAACCTCCTTGACCTCAACCACAGCAATTTCTTACTTAACACATCCCCAAAAGCAAGGGAATCAAGAGCAAAAATGAACTATTGGGACCTCATCAAGATTAAAAGCTTCTGCATGGCAAAGAAGCAATCCATAAAACTAATAGGCAACCGACAGAATGGGAAAGATAGTTGTAAATGACATATCAGATAAAGCGCTAATATCCAAAATGTATAATGAACTCACCAAACTTCACACCCGAAAAACAAACAATCCAGTGAAGAAATGGGCAGAGAAATGAATAGACACTTCTCCAAAGAGGACATCCAGATGGCCAACAGACACGTGAAATGATGCTCAGCATCCATCCTCATCAGGGAAATACAAATCAAAACCACACTGAGATACCACCTCACACTGGTAAGAGTGGCTAAAATGAGCAAATCAGCAGACTCTAGATGCTGGCGAGGATGTGGAGAAATGGGCACCCTCCTACACTGTTGGTGGGAATGTAAACTTGTACAGCCACTCTGGAAAACTGTGTGGAGGTTCCTCAAAAAGTTAACAATAGAACTCTCCTAGGACACAGCAATAGCACTGCTGGGAATTTACACAAGAGATACAGGAGTGCTGATGCATAGGGGCACATGTACCCCAATGTTCATAATAGCATTTTCAACAATAGCGAAAACATGCAAAAAGCCTTAGTGTCCTTTAACTGATGAATGGATTCAGAAGATGTGGTTTATCTATACAATGGAATACTACATAGCAATGAGAAAGAATGATCTGGCCATGTGTAGCAACATGGATGGAACTTGAGGGTGTTATCCTGAGCTAAATAAGTCAGGGAGAGGACAGATATCATATGTTTGCACGTATAGGTGGATTAGGAGGAACTTAACAGAGGACAATGGGGGAGGAAAAGGGGAAAAATAGTTGGGGAGAAGGAGGGAGGCAAACCATGAGAGACTCTTGAATGCTGAGAAGAAATAGAGGGCTGATGGGGGTTGGGGTGGAGGGGAAGGGGGGTCATGTGCATGGAGGAAGACATGTGGGGAGGAGCACTGGGTGTTATATGGAAACCAACTTGACTAACTATTTTAAAAATGTTACCATTTGAGGTTTTATAGCACAAATATAGAACAACATATCTTCCAACCATATCTTCTTTTGAATACCTTAGGGTACCATTGGATTAACAGAATATGATTGCTCTCATATTTAATGCACCCCTGATTTTCATGTACCTCCACCAGCTGAGAGGATAAGCACAGGACCAATAGGAAGAGTGAGAAGAGTGGTTCCATTCATACAAGGAATGTCTGCTGCTCTTTTGACATAGCTTAAGATCAGCCTCAGAATACATGACATCACCATATCAATCAGAGCCAAGAGAAGACCCCATTAGGAAGAACTTTTTGCAGTGCACAGCAATGGTCTCAGAAGTCTTGAGAGCAAATAGGTGTGACCATCTACAGAGGACTGTGTAACACATGACACAGAGCATGTGGAAAGAGATTGGGTGACTCTCTTGGGTACCAGCAGTGATGAAAGGGGTCAAAAGATTCCTGCAGATACTCTCACTGCCCTTTGGTAATATAGGCAGAAAGCTGATTCATGGTTAAAATGTAGATGATAGAGAACCAATGCTTATATCATTGGTGCTCTAAATTCATCCTATAGTCAATGTATGTGAGAGCTGCCTCAAATCAACATCGCACAACAGGTATGGCAGCCCAATCTTGCACAATCCTGTGAAAGAAATACTTCACCAGGTAGAGGGAGCTATTCACTTCCAGGCCTTGGGGCATGTGGTTTACCCTATGCCCCAGAACAGGAGTAGATAATCCCCTAAAGTAGAGAAATGGGAACTGAGATCCACACAGGTACCAACCCACCCTTGGGAAACCTTTTCTGGACAGCACTAGAAGAGCCATAAAAGATGTTAAGGAAGGGACTCAAAGCACAGGATTCCCCAAAATGTAGGCCACAATAAAGGCCTACTTGCCTAGGTCTAAGGGGATACCATGTTCAACACATACACATGCATGTAATAGCTTTATTTTCTCTATTCTTTGCTTCTGCCTATTTCCCAAGGGCAGGGTAGCCAATTTCTTTTAGGTAGTCCTTTGACTAGCGTCCTGAAGCAAAACTCAAACATTTTCACTGTCCCAGTTAATCAGTAAATAACAGCAACTTCCTGACTTTGTATGCCTTATGTACTATGCCCAAGAGACACTAACTAGTTTAGGGTTATTATACATACATATTACAGACTTTTTATATTGTCTTTTAGAAAACATGCCAAAGGTGTTCATGAACTAACTGGCAATTACCAATATTTTCTTCATTTCTAATTTCCATGGCTTCTTTTCAGCTCTCAATAGTTGGACTAGCAAAGCAGACTCTGCTCAAAAAGGGCTTAAGGACATGGGGATGGTTTGGTGAAAGACATCTACTCCAATTGAAAAAAAGTACAAAAATAAAGCAAACAAATTGAAAATCTTGGGTATCCCAATTAGATTGCTTTCTATCAAAGATCATCGCCTTCATGGTAAACTTATTTTTATAAAATGTTAAGATTAGCAGAAAATCAAGCTGTCCCTTTGAGTGCATTTCCCCCTCTTGTCTAAAGCCTGTGAATTAAAGCCACTATTTTTGGTAGATTTGAAAATAGGATGTGGGTATTAGAAACGATGCCATGGTTTTTCTTCTTGAACCATTTGAAAGGAAGTGCTGAGGAAGGCATCATTTTTAGTGTGCTCTTTAAGCGACTTGGGAAGAATTCGAATGCTTTACTGCTTGTGAACACATAGGCCCCAGGGCCCTATATTCTTAGGGTAAAATGAGCTTAGGGACATGAAGAGCCTCCAAAGAGGCCTCTTTTATTGCTTACAAACTTCCTCTGTGATTAAGATCCATCCCAGACGTCAGCAGTTAGGTAGCACAGACCCCCACATCTACATTTCTGCTGGCCAATTTCCTCTCTGCTTAGGGGTTCTGAGACAAGTGCTAGAATTGGATGGTTTTATTCCTTTCAGAAATGAATCTTAAGGCTGGCATCCAGAATCTATTTTAATAAACACCTTAGGTCTGCTACACAGTGGTCCTTTGCAAAGTGGTTTCTCTTTTAGGCAAAGGCAGTTGTGGCTTTAGAAAATTTTTTCCCCTTCTGTATATATTCTTTAATATACTATGAGGAGAGAAGAAAACTAGAAATCTTTCAATACAAATGAAGGAAGGGTAGCAGGGTAGTGGGGAAGTAAGATGGAGTCTATACTCTTATACAAGCATCTGGATGCTGTGAAAATCGTACATGGTCAAGCAAAGAAGGGAATTTTGCATTCCACATGAGTTTCTATGCCTCACATGTGAGACAAAGATAATAAGAGGTAACTTAGCTTTCCTTGGGAAGGCAAATATAGCAGCAAATTTCTATAAAGGACTACTCAGAGATGAAAATGCTAACTGCATTTCATTAAAGGAAAGAATTCACTTATCCATGATAAAACTTTAACAAGGATTACATAAGGGTTTCTGATTTGATTGAATAATAAATTGAAAAGATCAACTCTCCTCCCTCAAACTCATTTTTTTCTAAAAAGTGTCTACACAGCTACTGCATCACTATTTGTAAGAGTCATCAAAATAAGCCACAGACCTTATCACTGACTGTGATTCATTTGCACTATAAAAGCAGTAGAGCATTTAGTTGTATATGTATACAAGACCCAAGTCTTATTCCTTCCTCCAAACTAATGGTAATCTCATCCTGTTTGCCTACTATAGAGCAGGATGCATAGAAATGTCAAGGCTACTTCTTAATCCAAGCAATGTGGCTTTTGTCCTTACCTCTCCAATAAAACAGCTCTGGTAAAGGTTCTCAGTGTCCTAATTTCCAACTCAGCTGGACGTCTCAAGTGCATTTGAGATGATTTCCTACTACTTCCCCCTCAAAACTCTCATTCCTTAGCTCTGGTAACACCCACCTCTAGTTTTTTTACTTCATGCCTTTGACTATTCTTATCAAGTTTTCTTACTTGTTTCTCTTCCTCTGCCTGCCCTTTAAATATGTCGGTGTCCTCCAAACTCTATTCTCAGTCCTTTTTCTTATAGTTTCACATGTTCTTTTTAGCTAACCTCATCTAATACTATTTCATCCACTATATTTTCATCAACCACCACCTATTTCCATCTGCTTCCTAAATCAATGTCTAAATAGAGATAGAGATATATCATAAAAACATACAAACTTGACTAAACTTGCCAAACCAGACTCAGCACCCCCACACATACCACCACCACCACCACCACCACCACCACCACCACCACCACCACACACTCTGGTAATCCACATTTCAGTTAAAGATATCATCATTCCCTCTAACTACTCAGAATCATCTATGATTCCATTTTTTACCATAATTGTCTGTTCCAAACCCCTGTGAATCAAGAAATAAGAAGACAATCCTCCAAATTCCACTAAACTCCATTCCCTCCAACCTTCCGCATTTCCTTGTTACAGCAAAGATGATTCTGATACTTATCAATATAGTAAGGGAGACTTTATTCAAAACTACTGCAACAGGCATATTATAATAGGAGAGAAAGATAGGTTTCAACTCTAAATACGGTAATGGCAGCTGGGAGGGTTATATGTATGATCAGAGTGAGGGTGTCAATTGATGAAAATTACTAAGAAGAGACATCAAGGGTGGGGGAAATTCTTGCTCAAGGCAGGCCAGGTCAACCAAATATCAAAGGTGAGGGAGTCTCTAAACTGACTTAGCAGAATTCCTGCTAAAACCATATTCAGCAAGGATAGACATGGAAGCCCAAGGCTCAAAGCCTACTCAAGAATAGGGCTCAGAGGAATCTAACTAACGTTTGGTCAAGGAGATAGTTTTTGTCACTCTGCTCCAATTTTACCCAGGCTCTTGTGATCTCTTTCCTTGTTGCACCTGTCTCCTGACTATGCACCCTTCTCTAGTGTCTAACCCCTAAAATCTCTACTCCTCTCTCTAGTCAGAGTTTTATTTGTAAAATACATATCTGATCAAGTCACTCTCCTTGTTAAGAATACAAGTTCAACAGGTCCCCACTGCCAATATATACACTTCAATTTCCTTTACATGAGAGCAATAGTTACAACTTATTGAGCCTTACTATGTCTCAGGTCTTGGACCAAGCACTGGACAATCATACTTAAAATTAATCCTTGCTATAATCTCATAAAGTTGATACAATTATTATTCCTATTTTACAGGTGAGGAACCCAAGATAGAGATTAAATAACTTGCCCAAGGTCACATAGGTAGTAAGTGGCAGAGCCCAAATTTGAACCTGTTCTATATGATCCAGAATGACATGGCTATACAGCTGCTATCCTTCACCACCTCCCCTAATGTGTCTTTCCAACCTCATTGTCATGATGTTCTCCTACATATTCTCAGCACTTCCAGAAACCCAAACTGTTCACCATTTTTCAAGGACATAATATATCCATCTTTCATGTTTCTCTGTCTTTACACCTGATTTTTTTTTTTTCATTTCATGGACTTGATGAATTTCTACTCATCCTCTCAGATCTAGCTCTAAAGCCATAACCACTGTATAGCCCTGTTTGACCTTCCTAGTTAAGTCATTCACTCCTATGTTAGAACATACTGCCTTGTATATATAAGAAAATGTAAGTTCAGTGAGGACAGAAACTGCCTCCTTTATTCACTGCTATTTCTCTGGTATCTAGCACAGTGCCTGACATATGGTAGGCAGTCAATAACTGTTGAATGAACTAATTAAAAGTACCTTTCCCATAACACTTATAGTACATTAAAATTAATTTACATACCCATCTCTCATACTGCACTATAAGCTTCTAGAGGAGCCACATTTTATTATTGTCACATGCATTTATTTCTAATTCAGTGTCTGGCTCATAGTAGACATGTATTAAATATTTATTAAAAGAATGAATGTCTAAAATTCATACCATAAAGAGTCAATCCTTTGAATACAGTTATGTGCTTTCAAAAAAAATTTCCTTTTCAAATGCAAAATGCCTAAGAGAAAGGACAAAAGCCATACTTTGGCAATTAGCAGGTATTAGAACTTCAGCAGAAATTAATTTGCTAGATTGAGTTCCAACATGACAGCTACCAGCATATGGGTACTTGGATAGGACAGAATACCATGCAGTACAACAGATCCATAACAAGGGACATAGTAGTGGTCCCTGAGCTGTGTAAGGGTTGCCTAAAGGCACTCAGTGTCTTAAAGAAGAAGAAAGGCCAGTGTGCTTGTAAATGACTCTAGAATAAGGTGCCTGAAAGTGGAGAGTGAAGCAGATGGTCAAATTAGTTGCTGGTTGGATGAGAAAAAAAAGTTACTCTGGGAAATTCATAGATGGAAAAATTTTTCCTAAGATTTTATCATTCTGAACAGCCAAGTCCTACATAGAAACACATAGACAGCACACACTGAATAACAGATATTAAGTAGATATTCTAGATAGACAGCAAAGTATCTCCAATTTGCTTATCTGGCTCTGGAGAGGGCTTTGGGCCATTTTAGGCTCTGCAGATGGTGAGTACTCAGGCCTGTGATTTTTGGCAAGGGCCCCAGACACTGCCTGAAGCCAACAGGACCATTGACACATTCCCTACTCCCTAGAAAGTGAAAATTAAGAAAGTCTACACTGACATTTACATTTCTTAGTGAGCACCTGAAGTTCTTTGGCTGGAGGAAAGAAACTGGATGAAAAACTCAGGTTTCAACCTGTGCAAGAATTAGATTTATCTGATTATACAGTTTTTCATGCAGAGTTAAAACCACTTAATGGGTCTATTTTCAAAGTTTCTTTTCATTGATTTTAGGGAGAAGTCCCTTTCTAAAGCTTTTTGCAAGACTTAGCTTATTTATGCCTCAAGCGGGCTAGAGTATATAATGTTTCTAAGGAAGAGAAAAAATAACCACACAATTCACAGAGGCCTAAATAGATGGTCCAGAGAGTAAAAATTGAAGTTTCAAGTTGGTGTACCAAGAAATTTTGGGTGCCTTATTTCTAGGCCACGGAGAATAGGGCTGATTCCAAGTACTCTGGAAAACAGAATCAAGCCCGCACCTCAGTGAAACCAGCAGCAATTGTATGACATTTGAAATCCAAAAAGCCTTTCCTTACCTTCCTTCCTTCCTCTACTCTAGAGCTTCCAACCCCAACATTATAGTCAGTTTTTGTTTTTGTTCCTTTGGAGTAATTGAAATGGAAAAATCCCTGGGAGCATGAAGTCGTTAACTTATTAGATTTAACTACCTTAGCATGATTCACTTAATAGCTACTAGGGGAACACCCTGGGAAGAAGTAAGGCCTTGAAGGCAAAGAATCAGTGCTGGAATATAAAGAAAGGGAAAAGTTTAGAGCAGAGCCTGGCCAGAGTTTGAATCAGAGCTGGTTACTATAATCTGCCTTTATTAAACAGGAAGTGGTGCAAGGGCCCTAAGCATCTTGTGGTCAGGCAGCAATGAGGCCACCTAGAGGTACCACAGGGAAATAGCAAGTACTGTGAACAATACCCCAATGTTACCATTTTCCAAGGCTGGCTCAGGGAAACCTGACAAAATGAACTTGGCTCCTTCGCATCACTCCTATAACCCCCAGTACTTCTAAAAATACTCTTTTTATTTATGTTTAGACAAAGGCACTGGGAGGCACTGCCAATCCACAGGAATAGGGAATCCATCACTAGAAATTGTATTGGGAGGACACTTTGCTCTTCTCCTTGAACAAAGGTCTTTGATGTAGAATGTCACAACTTAAAAAGTTCCACTGTCATCATTAGTCAGGAGCCAAGCTTAGCAGATCAATGTAGTTCTAAACTCCAGCATAGCCCTCAGTCTCTCCAAGATCTCATGGGACTTCTAGCTAGCTCCTGTCAATCACACCAGTTTCTTTTCTCCTTGGGCAGGAACTGTCTACCCCTCAACTGTGTCCCAGTTTGAAGCTTTGGTGATTTGTGTCTTTCATTGCCATTACCATCAGTCTTGCTCACAGAATAAAACTGTCAAACCTAGTTTTGCTTACTTTATTTCTAGCTATCTCCAACCTAGTCCATCCCCTTTTGTGTCACATTTCTGTGCTTTCTACAGTTCCTCTAGTCTTTCACTGTACCCTCTGGAGCTTTTTCTACTATCAATAGCATTTATTATTTTTCAACTTTCTCCCCAGGGCATTCCCTCTGCCCTGTGGTTTACCTACTGCCTGCTGGCTTCCTCCTGAGATCTCCATTTCTCTAGTGACCATTCCAAGAGGATATCCCTCTTCCTTGTCTTCTCAGGGCCAAGACTGCAGTTCTGCCTTCTCCTTGCTCATCTCAGCTGCCTGCCTTGCATTGTTCCATCACCTTCCTTCATCTGCCATTTTTTGAAGCTCATGCTGTATTCCAAGTACACCTTCAACTCCTCATCTTCCACATTAAAATCGCCCACCCCAGGTCCCTCCTCCACTCTGTGTTTCTAATATTTCCTTTCACACAGACTTCTGTCCAGGGTGGCATTCTCAATTTCTGTACACAGTCACACCCTGGCCTAACAACCCCTTAATTCATTCCACTCTGAAGACATTCATTTCCACTTTTTTCAAACCTCACTCTCTTTTGACCAAAATTTGTAATAGCATCAACTGAAATTCAAACTAAGAACCCAAACTCTCTCTTCTAGGCACAATCTACTTTGCTCCCTCACTCCTGCTAAGTCAATCCTTACCCTGATCATGACCCCCACTTTCAACTTATCCTCATTTTTCCAGTCTGTGAGGGCCCTTCTGCTTTCATTTTTCTCCCTTACCAATCTTATCCTTTAACCTTCCTGCTCCCAGATAGCACAAATCAATGAAACATCGTAAGGCAAATCCATGTTAACCTTCCTCAGGGGGGCCCTCAATGCTTCTGGTAATATTACTGTATTTCTTTTACTGACTATCCCAACCCTCCCAGCTCATGTCCTACACTTCTCAGGCTCCTAGTTTCATCTCTTCATCACACTTACAAACAAAATACCAATTTGTTAAGAAACCTTATTTGGACACTGCATTCTTCTCAACTAATTCCCCATTTCTCATTCCTGTTATTGACAAAAACTGATGAGTAGATTTTGTTTTCTCCATCTCTTCCCCACATACTCCCTTGTTAACTCGTACTACTATACTCAAATTGTTCACCTGTAACTAATTATCTCCTAATTGTCAAAATCATCAGCCTCTTCTGTTTCATCCTACTGAATCAATAGCATTTGATAGTTTATCACACCCTATTTGTTAAAAAAGAAAAAACAACTCTTCATATTGCCTCCTATTCTTCACTTCTCTTCCCTCTTTCCCACTAGAAAAATCCTTTGACATCATTAAGACAACAAGGACTTCAGTTTCTCCTACCACTCCCAGTTATTCTGCCCTTCTTTTGCAGGCCACACCCCTTCATCAACTACATCAACATAACACCCACTAGATCTTCAATTATTTTACCTCCTCTGCTTCTGTGTTTGCCTTGCCAAAATCCAAGCTTGGACAAAAAAACTCTCCATTTTCTTTGTTATTTGTAGCTTCAGGCTACAAAGCATCGCTGGTAGAAGGCATGCCATAGCACTAAAAACCTCCATTACACATGTGTTTTATAAAACAGCACTTAGGTTCTGAATGTATTCCCCCAACTCTTTGATTTATCTCAAGTCAACCCTCTATATCAGCATTCCCCAAAGGATATTCCATGGACCACTAAGGATGTGGAATAATGATAGTTGCTATATGAAGAACTGACTATATATATAAGTTAGAAAATGAAAGACAGGGGAGCCTGGCTGGCTCAGTCGGTAGAGCATATGACTCTAGATCTTGGAGTCATGCATTCAAGCCCCACATTGGGCACAGACCACACTCAAAAATGCAGGACAGATAAAGGCAAGTAATGTCTCTACTGTAAAATTTCTTAATTGTCCTCAATATTCTAATATATAATGTGAAAGATCTCCTATGGTTAATTTCCCCAATATGTTTGCCTTAGAAACACTTTTCTCATTGTCTCTTAGAATGATGTTCTGAGGCATATCATTTACTGAAACACTTTAATTTCACATTCAGCCATTTCCATTTTCTCTTCTCAAATTCTCTCATTCAACCCATTCTCAAAATGCCAAAGGCATTCTGGGGTCCCTGGCTCTTAGCTAATGATTTTTGTCTCCTACTTCACTAAAACAAATATATCCAATGTACGTGAAATTTCTAAGTTTTGAATTTATAATTCTCTTCTCTCCAAGATAAATGTAGTCCTCCACTGCTGTAATGGTAAATCTTGCTTTGCACTTCTAGCTCTCTCATCATCGCCATAAGCTTGCTCTTCCCACCATTACCACCTTCTTCATTCCCTTAAAACCTATACCCTCTGACCCAGACCAGTGCTAAATCAAGTCCTAAAATAAATAAGCCTACAGCCACTGCAAGCATCTGTCATTTATTTTTTTTCATTCCCTTCCTGCCAACTTCTTGAAAGAGTAGTCTAAGATCGTTGCCTCCTTCTCATTATGTGCTCAATTTTTAAACCCCACAGTCAGGCTCTGCCTCACTATAACCAGTGTGCTCCTAAAGGTAAGGGCATTTTCTTTTTTTAAAATTTTTTTAACATTTATTCATTTTTGAGAGAGACAGATAAAGTGCAAGTGGGAGAGGGACAGAGAGAGAGGAAGACACAGAATCTGAAGCAGGCTCCAGGCTCCAAGCTGTCAGCACATAGCCTGTCATGGGGCTCAAACCCACAGTGGTGAGCTCATGACCTGAGCCAAAGTTGGATGCTTAACCGAACAGAACCACCCAGGTGCTCCAAGCAGCATTTTCATAACACTGAATCTCATGGTCTCCTCTCAATATTCATCCAAATGACCACTGGAGAGTATCTGACAAATGTTCATCATCTACTTCTCCTAAGACTTATAAAGTTCTGTCTTCTTTTAGTTCTCCCCTTAAATCCTTATCCACTTCCTTTCAGTCTCCTTCACTGACTCCTCTTTTTCTGCCCACTCCCTAAACAGAGTGGTTTCTCAAAGTTCTTTACTTGGTTTTTTTATATTTTTATTCTATCCTCATCTAAGTGACCTCATTCCTTCTTATGCTGCTAGGCTTGATCCCTCCTTTGAGCTTCAGACATGATTTCCAAATACCTACTAGTGATCTCAGTTAATTTGACTATAATTTTCCTAATCATAAGTGCTAACAATGTCCAACACTCGCCAAACATGTGCCTGCCCAAGTGAAATCCAAAAAGTCACTAAATTCTACTCATTCTATCTCCAAAACGTCATTTGTATCTGGCTCTGAATTCCAAACCTATTTCCACTGCCCTAGTTGAAGCTTCCATCATCTCTTGCATTATGTGAAACCATCCCAATTCAGTTCCTAGCAATATGCCATGCACATAATATAGCTTAATTTAAATGTACTGCATAACATGATGAAACCACCCTGTAAAGAACAGCCCATCTAGTTAAAAAAATAGGATTTGGAGTCAAACCTGCCTATATTCATATTTTGGCTGCGTATAAAGTGATAAGTTACTCACTTTTATTTTGTTCAACTGAACTACTTCTTTGTATATAAGTTTCCTCATCTGTAAAATGAAGTTAATAGTGGTATTTACCTCATAAGCTTCTATGGATTAAGTAACTTAATACATGAAAAGTGCTATAAAAAGTACATGGTAACCAACCCAGAAATGGCAATGACTGTTGTCATAATTACCTCTTTACACATTCATTGTGATACAGGCTAAATCATAAAACATTTCCATAGACTTTCCAGTTCCTAATTCCCTAACAAAGGCTGGTATCTTCTATTACAGAAAAGGCGTTCTATACACCAAGCTAATCAAAGATACCATCTCTGTCAACAAGTCACTTGAAATTATAACAATATTGATTTGAAAGCAAGATTTGGCCCAGATAGTTTCTAATCCATTCAAACTACCTCTAAAGAATTCAGTGTTGAGTATCATTAGGGATCTAATTATTCTTTGTGTGACGTTGTTTGTTATCAAAGACCAGATTAGGAGTTGGCAATAAAGGTCCATAAACCAGTGTTAAGGCATGGAGGATGAAAATTAAGATTAAGAACCCCAGTGATAAAGTGCTATGGTTGTCCAAGACCAGAGGAAGAATCTGAGGGCAGAAATACAAGTCTAGAAGTAGGAATGTTTAAATTTCATTAAGTCTCTATAAACAGAGGGAGCAGAGTCTGAAACTCTGCACCTCAATACCTGGCAATGTTCTGGTGGAAAGGACGAATCCCCAGGAAGAGAATAAGACCTGGGGATCCTCGAGCTACATAGGGAGAGGTGGTTCCCTTGCTGAGAGGACATGTGGTACAGGCGGTGCAGCCAACTAGTCCCAGAAGATGCCAGAAAACAGCCACATTTACTGGTGCTGGATCAAGGTCATTAAGGGTGAAGCCTGGTGCCAGATGTGTGTTATGATTCTCCATAATCCCTGAAACGCTGCTACTACACAAAAGCGTGAACTTTGTCTGGAACAGGCTAGACCTAGCCGCAGTCTCCTGGTCATCAGCAGCAGCACAATCCCACGAACATTCTTCGGTACAGGCTGCACCCAGCCATTGCTCAGTGACACCCTCCCCAAGAAGGTCTGAACAGTTCAAAACATCAGACCCTCAAAAGTGAGGGGTCGGGAAACACAGCCGCATCTGAGATAAAACTCAGAAGGGAGGTTCTGCCTGACAACGTGACAGCTTGGTCACAGTGTAAAAGCAGGGAGTGGACGGAAGCCAGAGACAAAGGATAGATACACAAATGCTGATCAGGGAGAACAGAGTTCCGATATTAGAGACTGGGTACCTGGGTGATCCCATTTTCACCCTCTGGCACATGTGCAATCACACCTATAAGGCGCCACAACAATCCATCCCAATAAGCTAAGCAGGACCATCTAGTGGAAAATGGAACAGTTACACTAAGCCCCGCCCAAAGGGGTCAACCTCGCTCTTCAGGAATACTATAAGTCTCTCCCCCTACTCAGTTTATGGACTATAAAGTGCATCATAGTTTGACTTCTAGGAGAAATCGATGTCTTTTCAATCGTATTTCAGTCGGTTCGCTGGTCCATCTATTCAATTCTCTTTTTATATTTTTGTTTCTATTCTTTTTCTTGAATATAGAATGAGAAAATTTTATTTTTATTTTCAATTTTTACTAAAACCGTTTTCTTTCTTTCTACCATATTTTTTTTACAATTTTGGAAAATTTTTCAAATTCTATTGTACTTCTATCATTTCATTTTATTCTATTTCATTCCATTCATTTATAAAAATTTATAACATTTTCCATTTATTCCCCCTTTCCCCCTAGTTTATCAGGCTCCTTTAAACACTGAGACCAAACCACAACTAGGATCTAACATCGATTATTAGATTTGTGTGTGTGCCTGTGTCTGTGTGTTGTTTTTAATTTTTTAATTTTAAATTTTTTAACTTATTGAGTCCTGATCTTCCTTCAAAATGAAAAATAAAAGGGGGGGGGATTCATCTCAATAGAAAAGGCAGGAAGAAATGACAGCCAAAGACTTAATCAACACAGATACAAACAAGATGTCTAAGCCAGAATTTAGAATCACGATAATAAGAACAGTATCTGGGGACAAAAATAGGATATAATCCCTTTCTGCAGAGATAAAAAAATAACACCTTGGCAGGATGAAATAAAGAAAATATAATAAATGAGCTGCAATCTCCAATAGATGTCACAGTGGCAAGCATGGATGAGGCAGAGCAGCAAATCAGCGATATAGAGGACAAACTTATGGAGAATAATGAAGCAGAAAAAAAGAGGGAGACTATGGCAAAAGAGCACGAATTACAAATTAGAGAAATCAGTGACTCACTAAAAAGGAACACCATCCAAATCATAGGGTTCCCAGAAGATGAAGACAGAGAAAAAGGGGTTATGTGAAATCATAAACAGGAATCTTCTCAAATCATAGAAGAAAACTTTCCTAACGTGGGGAAAGACAGAAACATCAAAATCCAGGTAGAACAGAGGACTCCCACAAAATTCAACAAAAACCGACCATCAACAAGGCATATCATAGTCAGCTTGACAAAATACCCAGACAAGGAAAGACTCATGAAAGCAGCAAGGGAAACAAGGTCCTCACCTACAAGGGAAGACAGATCAGGTTTGCAGCAGACCTATCCACAGAAACTTGGCAGGCCAGGAAGGAGTGACAGGATATATTCAATGTGCTGAATCGGAAATATATGCAGCCAAGAATTCTTGATCCAGCAAACCTGTCATTCAAAATAGAAGGAGAGATTAAAAGTTCCCCCAACAAACAAAAATTAAAGGGGTTCGTGACCACTAAACTGGCCCTGCAACAAACTTTAAGGGGGACTCTCAGGGGGGAAAAGAAAAGTTGGGGGGAAAAAAAAAGACCAAGAGCAGCAAAGACTAGAAAGGACCAGAGAACACCACCAGAAACTCCAACTCTACAGGCAATATAATGGCAATAAACTCCTATCTTTCAGTACCCTCTAAACAACGAACTAAACGCTCCAATCAAAAGACATAGGGTAACAGAATGGATAAGAAAGAAGATCCATCTATATGCTGCTTACAAGACTCACTATAGGCCTAAACACACCTTTAGATGCAAAGTAAGGGGATGGAAAACCACCTATCATGCTAATGGTGGACAAAAGAAAGCTGTAGTAGCCATACTTATATCAGACAATCTAGACTGTAATTTTTTTTTAATGTTTATTTCTGAGAGAGAGAGGCAGATTGAGCAGGGGAGGGTCAGAGAGAGAGGGAGACACAGAATCTGAAGCAGGCTCCAGGCTGTGAGCTAGCTGTCAGCACAGAGCCCAATGTGGGACTCGAACCCATGAACCGTGAGATCATGACCTGATCCGAAGTCGGATGCTTAACCAACTGAGCCACCCAGGTGCCCCGAGACAATCTAGACTTTAAAACAAAGACTGTGACAAGAGATGAAGAAGGGCATTATATTATAATTAAGTTAGGTCACCACAAAGACCTAACAATTGTAAACATTTATGTTCCAAATGTGAGACCACTCAAATATATATCACTAACATAAAGAAACTCACTGATAATAATACCAGAATAGTAGAGGGCTTCAACACCCCACGTACAGCAATGGAAAGATCATCTGAGCAGAAAATCAACAAGGAAACAAGAGCTTTGAATGAAACACTGGACCAGATAGACTTAACAGATATATTCAGAACATTTCATCCTATACAACAGAATATATGTTCTTCTCCAGTGCACATGGAACACCCAGAAGAGATCACATCTGGGACACAATTCACGCTCAACAAGTACAAAAAGACTGGCATCATACCGTGCATATTTTTAGACCACAACACTATGAAACTCAAAATCAAGCACAAGATAAAATTTAGGAAAGGTAACAAATACTTGGAGACTAAAGAACATCCCACATAAAAATGAATGGGCTAACCAAGAAGTTAAAGAGGAAAATAAAAAGTACATGGAAGCCAAAGAAAATGATACCGCTACAGCCTAAAACCTCTGGGACTCAGCAAAGGCAGTCATAAGGGGAAAGTATATAGCAATACAGGTCTTCCTAAAGAAGGAAGAATGGTCTTACATACAGAACCTAATACTTTAGAACCTTATACTTTAAGGACTTGGAAAAGGAACAGTTATCCAAAACCAGCAGAAGACAGGAAATAACAAATATTAGAGCAGAAATAAATGCTATTGAAACAAACAAACAAACAAAAATTGCAGTAGAACAGATCAATGAAACCAGAAGCTGGTTCTTTGAAAGAATTAACAAAATTGATAAACCCCTAACCAGTTTGATCAAAAACAATAATGAATGGATCCAAATAAATAAAATCATGAATGGAAGCAGAGAGATCACAACAAAAAGAGCAGAAATAAAATCAATAATAAGAGAATATTATGAGCAATTATATGCCAATACATTGGGTAATCTGGAAGAAATGGACAAATTCCTAGAAACATATAAATTACCAAAACTGAAACAAGAAGAAGTAGAACATTTGAATAGACCCATAACCAGTAAAGAATTGGAATTAGTAATAAAAAATCTCCCAAAAAACAAGAATCCAAGGCAAGATGGATTCCCAGGAGAATTTTACCAAACATTTAAGGAAGAGTTAGCACCTATTCTCCTGAAGCTGCTACAAAAAATAGAAAGGAAAGGAAAACTTCCAAACTCTTACCAAAAAGCCAGCCTTACCTTGATTCCAAAACCAAAGACCCCACTAAAAAGGAGAACTACAGACCTATTTCCCTGATGAACATGAATGCAAAACTCCTCAACAGGATACTAGGCAATCAGATCCAACAATACACTAAAAGAATTATTCACCACGACCAAGTGGGATTTATGTCTGAGATGCAGGGCTGGTTCAATATCTGCAAAACTATCAAAGTGATACATTACATCAATAAAAGAAAGAACAAAAACCACATGATCCTCTCAATAGATGCAGAGAAAGCATTTGACAAAATATAGCATCCTTTTTTGATAAAAAGCCTCAAGAAAGTAGGGGTAGAAAGATCATAGAAGCCAGGGTCTCCTGGGTGGCTCAGTGGGTTAAGCATCTGACTCTGGCTCAGGTCATGATCTCACAGTTTGTGGGTTCAAGCCCCATGTCGGGCTCTGTACTGATAGCTAGCTCAGAGCCTGGACCCTACTTCAGATTCTGTGTCTGCCTCTCTCTCTGGCCCTCGCCTGTTCACGCTGTCTCTCTCTCTCTCTTTCTCTCTCAATAAATAAAACATTAAAAATTTTTTGATAAAATGATCATAGAAGCCATATATGAAAGACCCAATGCTAATGTCATCCTCAATGGGGAAGAAATGAGAGCTTTCCCCCTAAGGTTGGGAACAAGACAGGGATGGCCACTCTCGCCACTGTTACTCAACAGAGTGTTGGAAGTCTTAGCCTCAGCAATCAGACAACACAAAGAAATAAAAGGCATCCAAGTCGGCCAGGAGGAGGTCAAACTTTCACTCTTCGCAGATTACATGATATTCTATATGGAAAACCCAAAAGATTCTACCAAAAAACTGCTAGAACTGATCCAGGAATTGAGCAAAGT
Source organism: Hyaena hyaena (assembly GCF_003009895.1). NCBI lineage: Eukaryota > Metazoa > Chordata > Mammalia > Carnivora > Hyaenidae > Hyaena > Hyaena hyaena. The sequence continues at coordinate 437,126 of NW_024081239.1, read as the reverse complement.
GGCAGGATATGAATACCAATGCACAGAAATCGGTTGCATTCCCATACACCAACAATGAAGCAACAGATAGAGAAATCAAGGAATCGATCCCGTTTTGGTTGCACCAAAAACCATAAAATACCCAGGAATAAGTCTAACCAAAGAGGTGAAAAATCTATACACTGAAAACTGTAGAGGCTTATGAAAGAAACTGAAGAAGACACCAAAAAAAAAAATAAAAAAGGAACGGTATTCCATGCTTCTGGATTGGAAGATCAAGTATTTTTAAAATGTCAATACTACTGAAAGCAGTCAATATATTCAATGCAATATCTATCAAAATAATACCAGCATTTGTCACAGAGCTAGAACAAACGATCCTAAAATTTGTATGAAACCAGAAAAGACCCCGAATAGCCAAAGCAATCTTAAAAACAAAACAAAACAAAAACCACAGCTGCAGGTATCACAATCCAGGACTTAAAGCTTATTACAAAGCGGTAGTCATTGAGACAGTGTGGTACTGGAACAAAAACAGACACTCAGATCTATGGAACAGAGTATAGAATCCAGAAATGGACCCAGAAATGTATGGCCAACTTACCTTTGACAAAGCAGGAAAGAATATCCAATGGAATAAAAATAGTCTCTTCAGCAGGTAGTGCTGGGAAAACTAGACAGTGGCATGCAGAAAAATGGACCTAGACCAGTTTCTTACACTCTACACAAAAATAAACTCAACATGGATGAAAGACCTAAATGAAAGACAGGAAGCCATCTGAATCCTCACGCAGAAGCAGACAAAACCTCTTTGACCTTGGCCGCAGCAGCTTCTTTTTCAACACGTGTCTGGAGGCAAGGGAAACAAATGCGAAAATGAACTATCGGGACCTCCTCAAAATAAAAAGCTGCTGCACAATGAAGAAAACAATCAGCAAAGCTAAAAGGCAACTGACGGAATGGGAGAAGATATTTGCAACAGACATATCAGATAAAGGGTTAGTATCCAAAATCTACAAAGAGCTGATCAAGCGCAACACCCAAAAAACAAACAATCCAGTGAAGAAATGGGCAAAAGACATGAACAGACACTTCTCCAAAGAAGACATCCTGATGGCCAACTGACACATGAAATAATGTTCAACATCACTCATCATCAGGGAAACACACATCAAAACCACAATGAGATACCACCTCACACCTGTCAGAATGGCTAACATTAGGGGCGCCTGGGTGACTCAGTCGGTTAGGCGTCGGACTTCGGCTCTGGTCATGATCTCACGTCTGTGGGTTCAAGCCCCATGTCAGGCTCTGTGCTGACAGCTCAGAGCCTGGAGCCTGTTTCAGATTCTGTGTCTCCCTCTCTCTCTCTCTCTGCCCCTCCCCAGCTCATGCTCTTCTCTCTGTCTCTGTCTCAAAAATAAACAAACATTTAAAAAATTTTTTTTGAAAATTAAAAAAAAGAATGGCTAACATTAACAACTCAGGCACCAACTGAGGTTGGCGAGGATGTGGAGAAAGAGGATCTCTTTTGCATGGCTGGTGGTAATTTAAACTGATGGAGCCACTCTGGAAAACAGTATGGAGGTTCCTCAAAAAGTTAAAATAGAACTACCCTATGACCCAGCAATTGCACTACTAGGTATTTATCCAAGGGATATAGGTGTGCACACATACACACAATGGAGTATTACTCAGCGATCAAAAAGAATGAAATCTTGCTATTTGCAATGATGTGGATGGAACTAGAGAGTATTATGCTAAGCGAAATTAATCAGAGAAAGACAAATATCATATGACTTCACTCATATGAGGTCTTTAAGATAAAAAGCAGATGAACATATGGGAAGAGAAGAAAAAATAACATAAAAATAAGGAAGGAGACAAAACATAAGAGACTCTTAAACATGGAGAACAAACGGAGGGTTACTATAAGGGGCCGTAGGAGGGCAGATGGGCTAAATGGGTAAGTGACATTAAGGAATCTACTCCTGAAATCATTGTTGTACTATATGCTAACTAACTTGGTTGTAAATTTTACAGAAATAATAATTTAAAAAGTCACAATGATAGATTGTGACAAGTGCTATGAAAAACAAAGAAAAAGTAATGAAATAGACAATAGGGTATTATTTTCAACAGGGTCGACAGGAAAGTCCTCTCTGATAGGTGCCATGTGACTTATTATTAGTATTTTTATCTTGTTCAACCTTCAGGTGTCTGCCTCGGTCTCTACCTGTCCAAGATGTCTGCCGTGAATCACCAGGTCAGGATAAATACTTGTCCTCTCACAGCACCCAGTATATGCCGCACACAGTGCCTGACTCATAATAGACACTTAGTAGAGTAGGTGTTCCTAAGCAGGGGACTATGAACATTTAAGGAATCCACAAGAAGACTAAAATGCATTCAAAAGTTAATATACATGTGCATTCATGTATTTTTCTAGAGCAAGTGTCTATAGATTTTATCATATTTTCAAAGAATAAATGACCTCATCAAAGGATAAAACCTACTGATGAGTTGATGGTAAGTGAACCATCAAATCTCACTGCCTTCTTACGTGTACTGCACTAGCTCTCCTTGGATGAGCTCTGTCTCAGAGGCATGTATAGCTTTATGCTAAATTAGTACTCACAGTAATTCATTTCTTTAATGTATTTAATTCCCCTTTATTGAGTGTCAAAAATACACCATGCACTATGTAAAGCACAGTGGGGGCTTAAAGGGATGAGGTCCAAACACAGAACAGAGCAAAGGCCTCATGTCATTTCCTCACATGTATCCATTCTCTTCTATTTGGTCATCAACTCTGGTAAAGACAGAACCCCTTGCTGTGCTTTCTTCTATTATCTCCCTTTAGCTCTTAATGTGAACTCCTTATGTAAATGGTGTTCAGTAAAAGGCTATTCATTTCTTGGTCATTTTTGTCAGAAGGCAGGGTAGAGTGCTAAATTCCTTCATATGCAGTTAATAGTAGATATGAGTATACTTTCAGAAACACAGTTACATACGATTTATGAAAGAGAGCAATAGTTCAGAAAATACAAATCCTCCTGAATTAATGGTGTGATCTCATTCTAAATTGGAATACTGATACCCATGTTTCATTCCATGGGAAAATGAGAGAACCTCCTGGGAGAGAAATAAAATAGCCATAGACATATATCTTAGGGCTAATTTTTTCCTATCAGAGGCCACAACACAGCAAAAGGGCACATTATTCAGAAAGCAGCAGGATTATTCAAACTCAGGACAACTTGATGAGGGAGAACTCAATATCCAGAAACAGAAAGGAGATGGAAGAGGGAGGAGGGAAAAATAAGAAAGGAGAAGGGAAAGGAAAACTTGTGTTGCCTGTGTCCACTGAAATATCATTTGGTCATTTGTCAAATGGAAAACAGTTTCATTACAGTCAGTTGAAACTATCTCTGAAGTGTTAATTCTAAATTCTTCTCTGCCCAATTCCTTTCTAACATTCTGAGTCATATTCTAGCTGAAAAAAACAAATTTAATTCCTTCATCCACGAGTAGTCTTCCTTAAAAAATAATTAGAACCATGTCTTCAAATATTTACCATTTTTTCCAAACCATATTAAAACATCATTTTTTATCCTCTCTGATTTGTTAAAAGGCCAGTTGGGGGAATCGAAGAAAAGGGACTGTTAGAGTTGTCATTTATAGGAATAGAGCTTTCCCAAATTAGATTACTTAGGAACAGGATTAATCTGATTTTATGCAAAGTCTACCTTTTCAAGAAATATTAAAGAAAAAGAATTGTATCACATATTAGATGTAAACTAACTGCTAATAAACTACATTAGTAAAAGACTTCTGTGGACAAGTTTCAATTAAGAGATAGGACTCATTTGTAAATGGTATATTATTTGTAGAAAGACAGGTCTAAAAAAAGGCTATTCAGGAACTGTTTTTAAAGAAGAGTTCAATTTCTTTTTTTTTCTTTAATGTTTTATTTATTTCTAGGAGAGAGTGACAGAGACAGCGTGAGCAGGGGAGGGTCAGAAAGAGAGGGAGTCACAGACTGAAACAGGCTCCAGGCTCTGAGCTGGCAGTCAGCACAGAGCCCGACGCGGGGCCCGAACCCCCGAACCACGAGATCATGACCTAAGCGAAAGTCGGATGCTTAACCGACTAAGCCACCCAGGTGCCCCAAAAGTTCAATTTCTTAAGTAGATATGGCATTCCTCCTATAATTCTGTTTGACTCTCTATTTGTGCGTGCAAAGACAATCAAAGCCCAGCGTTTTACAAATGATCTTAAATTCTAAATTTTAAAGGGGGCTTATAAAAATGAGACCTATAATGTACACATGAAAATGAACATGGGACACTAAATGTTCAAGAAAGCCATAAGCATCTGTGGAAAATCAAACTTAATAGGGATGGCAATATCTCACACAGACTTCTACAGTGTAAGATCCACATCCACGGGATGGGTAGGGCAAAAGCTCCAAACTGACAAATGTCCCATTACATATCAACATAAATTTCTGTAAATCACCTCTAATCTAGAACAAGGCATCCCATCTGTAGACATATTAATTCTTTAAACATATAATTTTTATGTTTTTTATTTACTTCTGAGAGAGAGAGAGAGAGAGAGAGTGTGTGTGAGCAGGGGAGGGTCAGAGAGAGAGGGAGACACAGAATCCCAAACAGGCTCCAGGCTCTGAGCTGGCTGTCAGCACAGAATCTGACGAGGCACTCGAACCCACAAACCATGAGATCATGAACTGAGCCAAAGCCAGACGGTTAACCTAATGAGCCACCCAGGCGGCCCAATTCTTTAAACATATAAATCATACTTTATAGTCTGTATCTGATAAATCTGGGGCTCCTATGGGTCTGTTGCTATTGTGTGGCTTATATTCAGTTTGGGTCATGAGGTCTTATTTCCTTTTATGCCTCATTATTTTTGACTGAATGTCGAAGACATCATGTGTGAAAAACTCAAAATCTAATTTGAGACTTTAGATAATATTTTCTTCCTCCAGAGAAAATTTACATTTGCTTTTGGCAGGCATAAATAGTCTAAGGGCACTAACAACCCCAGATCATTTTAATCTAACCATCTAATAAAATGACTAGATGCTAGGCTTTAGTCTTTTTAAAGGCTAGTCTATTTCAGGTTTTCCCTTACAACTACAATGTTGCCCTTCAGCATCCTAACCCAAAATGGAGGGCTTTACCAGACACCCTTCTCTTTGGGACAATTCTGTCCCTCAGTTTTAAACTCTGCTCAGTTTCTCAGCCTCTCAGCTTCATTTTTGGAATAATGAAATATGCTAATGAGAAATGTCGTAACAAATGTGTCGCCTCTCTGAGCTTTCCTCTTCTCTTGGTCTTGGTCCACTACTTCTTCTCTGCTTCATTTAATCTCCAGCATCTTAAAATAAATATTATTTACATTCTGAACAACTTTTTTGCTGCTCTCAGTTAGAAGGTTCATCCACACCAGCAGGACTGACTTATTTATTAGGCACCATAGACATCGTGGCTAAAACCCACAATTTTTTAGGGGCCTAAAATATTGTTTTAATTTCTTCTAAAATCAAACTGGGTACCTAGTTGGCCCAGTCAACTGAGCATCCAACTTTCGATTTTGACTCAGGTCATGATCTCAGTTTTGTGAGTTTGAGCCACACATCAGGCTCTGTGAGGATAGTGTTAAGCCTCCTTGAGATTCTTCCTCCCTCTCTCTTTCTCTCTCTCTCTCTGTCCCTCCCCTGCTCACACTCTCTCTTTCAAAATAAATAAATAAAATTTAAAAAATAAAATAAAAACAAAAAATAAACTTTTAGGTTGGAGAAGACGTTTTAATATGTAATATTGATGTTAATTTTTATACCAAATCAGTCATAAAATATATTTTTCATAGTTTTTAATTTTTTAAATATAATTTATTGTCAAATTGGTTTCCATACAACACCCAGTGCTCACCCCAACAAGTGCCCTCCTCAAGAGAGCCTTCATCAAGGCAAAAGTGCCTCGAACCCACAAAAATCATAATGTGGCCCTAAAAGCCACCAGTCTTCCATTGGTGAAAGCAAACCTTCTCTAGAGGTATTTTAAAGGCATTAATACTACTGTAATCTCATCTACACATTTTACATGCAAAGCACTTTCCCATCCACCATCTTGTTTGAGACTTCTAAGAATCTGATAAGCTAAGTGAGATAGGTATTAGTTGACTGTTGAAAAATATGAGACACGGGTAGTTTAAGTTACTTACTTGAAGTCACACAAGTCAGTAATAGACACAAGATTGAGGCCCACATCTGGAGCTAAACAATATTCCAGAAATGCACCATGCAATATTATCACAGAATCTATTAATATTTTTAGAATAACAGGACATGATGGTCTAAATGGGTAAGGGGCACCATATGCTAACTAACTTCGATGTAAATTGAACAATAATTTTTAAAAAAAGAATAATAGGACACTATTCGTATCAAGCCATTATCAAAAAAAGTCCTGAAAACACATCATTCCATCAAAAAGCATACTGTTCTAGGAATCACAAGATCCAAGTTCTAATCCTGACTCAGTACTAACTTATTGTTTGATCTTGAGCAAATAATGTATTGGTCCTGGCCCTCTTATCTAAAATGAAGCCATTGGAGAGATCAATCTGAAATTCCCTACCAGCTCTATTTTTCTTTTATTCAATGCATCTAAAAATTTTTAAATACTCATCCTGGATTTTTTTTAAAAGAACACTGGTAATTAAAAGACGAATCAGGATTCTCTAAATGAACATAAATAGTTTACCACATAATAATCAAAAGCACCCAATCCTCTTTGATGTAACAAACTAAAGCATATAGGGGGAAAGAGCCCTACAAATGAAACAAGACCATGTCAAAAAAATGCCATTTCCCTTATTATCTGAAGGGTCTCAGACACAAATCAATAAGTGTGGAGCCATGTCCCTGTCCACATTGCTACTGTCTTTATTAATATTCCTTTTTTGATCCCATTAATATTGCAAATACTAGCAAACTATTTATGTTTAAACCCTCTACACATATTTTTATTACTAAGAGATGACAGTTTAAAAGCAGAGAAAATTATATTTGTCTGAATCCTATATACTTGGATTCTAGAATAATCCTCAACAACAAAGTAATTTCCTAGCTAGATCACTGAGTTACTTAGATCATATTTCAGCTAAGGAGAACAGAGAGCATACAAGTAGAAAGAACATTCAGGGGACTAGGCTTTAACTGGTGCTGCTTCAGGTGGTAGTCACCTTCAATTCACTCCAGAACTATATAATGCCTATGTCCAGAAGGTAGGGAAGTAACAGTTCTCTGGAAATCAGGATACCATGTTCCAGGGACTACTCTCTTAGAGACACTCATCGTGTATGGCTGGTAAACGCCTTTACCCTCTGGGCCTCAGTCTCTTGTTTGTACACAAACGGGGTTAAATTAATAATGCCAAGAATCCTTTTAGTTCTAAACACTTATAATTCTATTCTCAGTCAGTTTTGCAATGTATCAATTCCCTACAATCATTCTCACTTTCCATGACACCATAATTGCTTACTCTACCTCTTCATTGGCTTTACTCAGTGCCACTGTGTGATACCAAGATGCTAACATTGCTAAAAGAGACTCCTTGACATTTTCCCAGGTGTACTGCCCACATGGATGGTTAAAAGGATTTTAAGAGCATCATCTATTGACAACTCAAGATTGCTGGGGAGACTGGGGCGAGAGTGGACGAAGGAAGGAAAAACCTCAAGATGCAACATACAAGCCACACATTTTCCTTTAACAAAGCTTTGCTTTGTGAGGAACAGAATGCTACTGAAACAGCTGGTAGCCCTTTTTTCAAGAATACATTTTCTTTCCAAGCTGATTGCCCTTCATCTATTTTTTAAAAAATTTTTCTTAATGTTTTATTTATTTCTGAGAGAGAGAGATAGGGTGAGCAAAGGAGGGTCAGAGAGAGAGGGAGACAAAGAATCTGAAACAGGCTCCAGGCTCTGAGCTGGCAGTGAGTATAGAGCCGGACACAGGGCTAGAACCCACGAATCATGACCTGAGCTGAAGTCAGACGCTTAACCTACTGAGCAACCCAGGCGTCCCTGATGGCCCTTCATCTTAAGATTCAGATAAGCATGGGTGGGGCAAGATGGTGGAAAAGTAGGGAGCTCTAACATTTCACTTGCACCCATCTCTCAAACAGAGAAGTCCTGAAGCCATTGGACACTGAGCCACAGGAGTTTGGGGAGAGAAAGCCACAGAGTACACTGGGAAGGCAACCTCATAAGTACCTGACTACCAACTGGGTAAGATAAAAGCTGGCTTGGACCTGAGACACAGAGGGAGAGGAGGGAGCCCTGCTCGCAGGCAGCTGCAGGGAGGCAAGGGGAAAAGAATGAGCAGCTAAAACTGCTCATAGAACTGTACCTGGAGAAGAGAAAAACCTCGGCTTCGAACGAGAGTGCTTTTTGTTCTAGCTGGGGTGCTGACTTTGAGCTGGGTGCCCCCTGTCCCAGATGGCGCCAAAAAACTGCTCGGCTGTGCTCCCAGCACCATCCCCAGAAGCAAAGAGGCAGAGGGCCCCCGGCTTGACACAGGCAGCTTGAAGGCGTCAGATGTGAGCCTGGGCTGATCTGAGTCTGCGCCGCTCCCCATCCCCCTCCTCTCCCAGCAGCAGCAGCAGCAGCAGCAGCAGCAGGGAAGCAGCAACCTGCAGGACTGTGTTTCGGGCAGTATCAATAAAGCTCGAGGACTCAGGCCTAGAAAGGAGGCCTGGCGTGGGACATAGAACACAGCCCACCTTGGCTATGTCCACAGCACAGGGGGATTTGCAAAATCTCAAAAGAGAGATTTGCAATGTTTGGTTCGAGAAGGGACTGGGGCGCTGCCATTTTTCTCTCCACAACCACCAAAGCAGGGCCTCAGGGAGTCCCCTACAGGACACAGTGGAGTCAAAGACTTGCCTACACCAAACCACGCCCATTCCCCCACTAGACAGCTGCTTGCTTTTTTTTTTTTTTTTTTTTTTTAACCGGTGCCAAGGGCAAGACCAACCTGAATGCACTGCTGTGATTAATTCTAGATCAATTCTTTCTATTCAGATATATTCTCCCTTGTCTCATTCGTAACACTCCACTCTCTTGAACGGGGCACTTTGGTCACTGGTTTGCTTCAACAGTTACATTTAATCCATTCTCTAGATGTACACTCTACACCTGCACCGCTACCTTTTTATCTCCCTCTCTGGAGTAAATCAGAATATATAGATACTCTGAGTAACATTATCTTCCTTTCTTCCTCGTCTCAAATCATATTCCCCTCTTTCTCTCTCTGAATCAAGCCTCTTAGTCTCTCTGCCTGGTCATGTCATCTCAAATTTTGTTTCTTCCCAACCCTGTAATTTCTCTCTTTGTATATGCTCTTCCATCAGCACTGCATACACCCTGCTCTTTATTTGTAGCTCAGAATTCTGGTTTTATGCTTTTAGACTGTCCTTTGTCTTTTGGGGTTTTTTTCTTTTTTCTTTTCTTTTCCTCTTTTTTATTTTCTATTTATCTTTATTTTTATTATTTGTCTTACTTCTTTACTCTTTTTTCTTTTGTTTTCGGTTCCTTCCTTTTTTTCTTTTACTTTTTCCCTTTTGGTTTGCGTGTTTGCTGGATTTGTCTCTGCGTTTGTGTGCCTTTGTTCCCTGTGACTTTGTCTGTTTTCTTTTCCAGGGCTACCGCAAAAAAACAAGCCAAAGGACACATGGTGGAGAGTCTCAAGTACCACTACAAGTAAGAAAATAAAGTAACCAAGGTCTCAACAAGAGAAACCAAGAGACACCATTCAAAGAAAACGTTCTGAATTGACAGCCCCTGTACACTCAAAGAGCCCTCTTTAATACTGCAGCACCCGCAGCTGCAGAGTGCATAACAAGCTTTTAAAATTAACAAGAGATAGAAAGCTAACCGAAATGACAAAATGGATGAACTCTCCTCAATAGAAATTCAAGGACGAAATGACAACTAAAGAACAGCCCAAAACAGATATAAGCAACATAACTAAATAAGAATTTAGAACAATAGTCATAAAATTAATCGCTAGGCCTGAAAAAGGCATGGAAGACATCACAGAAACTATTGCTACAAAGACTATGGAGCTTAAAAATAGTTGTGATGAATTTTAAAATGCTAAAAATGAGATACATAATAAAATGGAGGTGTCCAGTGCACAGAATGAAGAGGGAGAAAGGAGAATAAGTGATTTAGAAGTCACAATTATAGAAAAAGAGGAAGCTGAGTAAAAGAGAGATAAAATGATCCATGAACACGAAAGGAGAGTTCGAGAGCTCAGGGATACAATTAAATGGAACAATATCCATATCATAGGAATCCCAGAAGAGGAAGGGAGAGGGAAAGGTACTGAAGGGGTCCTGGAACAAATTACAGCAGAGAACTTCCCCAATATGGGGAAGGAAATAGTGAAATCCAAAAGGCACAGAGTACCCCCTCAAACGTAACTTGGAACGATCTGCATGACATATCATAGTGAAACTGGCAAAATATAAGGTCAAAGAGAGAATTCTGAAAGCAGCTAGGGAGAAAAGGGCCCTAACATAAAAAGGGAAAACTATCAGAGTGGTGACAGACCTATCTACTGAAACTTGGCAAGCCAGAAAGGAATGGCAGGAGATCTTCAATGTGATGAACATAAAAAATATGCAGCCAAGAATGCTCTATCCAGCAAGCCTGTCATACAGAATAGGAGAGATGAAAGTCTTTCTCAATAAACAAAAATGGAAAAATTCATTACCACTAAACCAGCCCTACAGAAATCCTCATGGGGACTCTGAGGAACTGTTGCGAGGAACACAAGGTACCAAAGACACACTATAAGCATGACTCCTACAAAGAACACAATGACTCTAAACCCGTATTTTTCACTAATAACACTGAATATAAATAGACTAAATGCTCCAATCAAAAGACTTACGGTAGCAGAATGCATTTTTAAAAACCCAATATCCATCTATTTGCTGTCTGCAAGAAACTCATTTCACACTATAGGACACCTTCAGCTTGAAAGTAAGGGGATGGAGAAATATCTATCATGCTACTGGAAGTGAAAAGAAAGCTGGAGTAGCTATACTTATATCAGACAAGCTGGACTCTAAAGTAAAGGCAGTAACAAGGGATGAAGAAGGGCATTATATAATAATTACAGGGGCTATCCATCAGGAAGAGCTAACAATTATAAATGTCTATGCACCAAATTAAGATGCACCCAAATACATAAAACAGTTAATCACAAACATAAACAATCTTATGGATAAGAAAGTGCTGATAGCAGGGGACTTTAACACTCGACTTAAGGCAATGGATAGATCAACCAGACAGAAAATCACTAAAGAAACAATCGACTTGAATGACACATTGGACCAGATGGATCTGACATATATATTAAGAACTCTACATCCTGAAGCCATGGAATTCACTTTCTTCTCAAGTGTGCATGGCACATTCTCCAAGACAGATCATATACTGGGACATAAAGCAGCACTCAAAAAATATAAAAGAATTGAGATCATACCATGCACACTTTCAGATCACAATGCTATGAAACTTGAAATCAATCACAGGAAGAAGTCTGGAACACCTCCAAAAACATGGAGGTTAAAGAACACTGCACTAAAGTAAGAATGGGCCAATCAGGCAATTAGAGAAGAAATTTAAAAATATATGGAAACAAATGAAAATGAAAATACAACAATCCAAACTATATGGGATGTGGCAAAGGCAGTCCTGAGAGAAAAGTACTTTGCACTCCAGGCCATGAAAAAGCGCAAATATGAAATCTAACAGCGCATCTAAAGGAACTAGAGAGAGCGCAACAGGAACACTCCAAAGCCAGTAGGAGAAGAGAAGTAATAAAATTCATGGCAGAAATAAACAATATAGAATAAAAAAAAAAGAGTTGAACAGATCAATTAACCAAGAGTTGGTTTTTTGAAAAAATAAACAAAACTGACCAACCTCTAGCCAGGTTTCTCAAAAAGAAAAGAGAAAGCAGACAAATAGACAAAATTATGAATGAAAAAGGACTTATTACAACCAATCCCTCAGAAATACAAGCAATAATCAGGGAATACTATGACAAACTATATGCCAACAAAGTAGACAACTTAGAAGAAATGGACAAATTCCTAAACACACACTCACTACCAAAATTGACACGGGAAGAGATAGAAAACCTGAACAGACACATAACTAAAGAAGAAATTGAACCAGTTATCAAAAATCTCCCAACAAATAAGAGCCCTAGGCCAGATGGGTTCCCTTGGGATTTCTTACCAGACATTTAAAACAGACGTAATACCCATTCTTCTCAAGCTATTCCAAAAAACAGAAATCGAAGGAAAACTTCCCGACTCATTTTATGAAGCCAGCATCACTTTGATTCCCAAGCCAGACAGAGATCCAGCAAAAAAGAGAACTACAGACCAATATCCTTGTTGAATACACATACAAAAATCCTCCAAAAGATACCTGCAAATCGAATCCAATATCACATATAAGAATTATCCACCATAATCAACTGGTATTAATTCCTGGGTTACAGGGCTGTTTCAATATTTGCAAATCAATCGATCTGATACATCACATTAACAAAAGAAAAGATAAAAACCATATGATCCTGTCAATAGATGCAGAAAAAGCATTTGACAAGACACAGCATCCCTTCTTAATAAAGACCCTTGAGAAAGTCGGGATAGATGGAACTTACTTAAACATCATAAAAGCCATCTATGAGAAGCCCTCAGTTAACATCATCCTCAATGGGGAAAAAGTGAGAGCTTTCCCACTGACATCAGGAACAAGACAGGGTCTCCACTCTTACAACTGCTGTTTAACACAGTGCTGGAAGTCCTAGCATCAGCAGTCAGACAACAAAAGGAAATAAAAGGCATCAGAACTGGCAAAGAAGGAGTCAAACTTTCACTTTTCACAGACGAAATGATACTCTACATAGAAAACCCGACAGAGTCCACCAGAAGCCTACTAGAACTGATGCATGAATTCAGCGAAGTTTCAGGGTACAAAATCAATGTACAGAAATTGGTTGCATTTTTATACACCAATAATGAAGCAACAGAAAGAGAAATCAAGAAACTAATCCCATTCACAATTGCACAAAAAAACATAAAATACCTAGGAATAAACGTAACCAAAGATATAGGAGATCTGTACAATGAAAACAATAGCAAACCTATGACGGAAATTGAAGAAGACACAAAGAAATGGAAAAACGTTCCATGCTCATGGATCAGAAGAATAAACATTGTTAAAATGTCATTACTACCCAAAGCAATCTACACATTCAATGCAATTCCAATCAAAATTGCACCAGCATACTTCTCAAACCTAGAACAAACTATCCTAAAATTTGTATGGAACCACTAAAAACCCCGAATAGCCAAAGTAATATTGAAGAAGAAAATCAAAACGGGAGGCATCAACATCCCTGACTTTAGCTCCTACTACAAAGCTGTAGTCATCAAGACAGTATGGTATTGGCACAAAAACAGACATATAGACCAATGTAATAGAAAAGAGAACTTAGAATTAGACACAGAAATATATGGCCAACTAATCTTTGACAAAGCAGGAAAGAGTATCCAATGGAAAAAAGACAGCCTCTTTGACAGATGGTGCTGGGAGAACTGGACAGCAACATGCAGAAGAATGAAACTAGATCACTTTCTCACATGATCCACAAAAATAAACTCAAAATGGATAAAGGACCTGAATGTGAGACAGGAAACCATCACAACCCTAGAAAACAGCAAACAACCTCTTTGACTTCAACCGCAGCAATTTCTAGGTTGACACATCCCCAAAGGCAAGGGAATCAAGAGCAAAAATGAACTATTGGGACCTCATCAAGATCAAAAGCTTCTGCACGACAAAGCAAACTGTCAGTAAAACTAATAGGCAACTGATGGAAAGGGGAAAGATAGTTGCAAATAAAATATCGGATAAAGGGCTAGTATCTAAAATCTATAAGGAACTCACAAAACTCCATACTCGAAAAACAAATAATCTAGTGATTCATTGGCCAGAAGATATGAACAGACACTTCTCCAAAGAGGACATCCAGATGGCCAATAGACATACGAAATGATGCTCAGCATCCCTCATCATCAGGGAAAAACAATTCAAAACCACACTGAGATACCACCTCAAGCCGGTCAGAGTGGCTAAAAGGAACACATCAGGAGACTCTAGATGCTGGCGAGGATGTGGAGAAAAAACAGGCACCCTCCTACACTGTTGGTGGGAATGTAAACTGGTGCAGCCCCTCTGGAAAACAGTGTGGAGGTTCCTCAAAAAGTTAACAATAGAACTCCCCTAGGACCCAGCAGTAGCACTACTAGGAATTTACCCCAGGGATACAGGAGTGCTGATGCATAGAGGCAGAGGTACCCCAATGTTTATAGCAGCACTCTCAACAAAAGCCAAAACATGGAAACAACCTAAGTGTCCATCAACGGACAAATGGATCAAGAAGATGTGGCTTATCTATCCAATGGAATACACATGGCAGTGAGAAAGAATGAAATCTGGCCATGTGTAGCAACATGGATGGAACTTGAGGGTGTTATGCTGAGTGAAATAAGTCAGGCAGAGGACAAATAACATATGTTTGCCCATATAGGTGAATTAGGAGGAACTTAACAGAGGACCATGGGGGAGAAGAAAGGGAAAAATAGTTGGGGAGAGGGACGGAGGCAAACTGTGACTCTTGAATGCTCAGAACAAACCGAGGGCTGATGGGGGTGGGAGAAAGGGGCGGTGATAGGCATGGAGGAATGCACTTCTTGGGATGAGTACTGGGTGTTATATGGAAACCCACTTGACAATAAACTAAGAAAATAAAAGGATTCAGATAAGCATGAGTCACCCACTGCTATGACAGGAAACTGCACCAGTTCCCAGAATGGAGATGCCCAAGGTAATATAAGAACTAAGAAGAATTAAGTAAGTTCTGCAACTACTAATGGGGCTACAGTAGTGAGGCACACTGTTGTGAAAGGGCAGTAGAATAAGAGGGTGGTGGGGAGGAAAGGCTGGAAGGAAAACAGTAAAATAGAAGAAGAAAAAAGAAACTTGTATAGAGAAATATAAAAACGAACAACTGATTCTCTATTAATAAAGTGAATACTCCTTTAAGTTCAAATTAAGGGACTTATTAAATGTAATTTTGGTAGCGCCCGGCTAGCTCAGTCGGTAGAACATGAGACTCTTAAATGTAATTTTGGGAACCAGAAAACGTTATTGTGAGTCATAGTAAAAGTATTTAAAATTTAGACAGGAAAACAACCCATTCCTTCCTTGCATATAACACTAGATCACATACTATTCTCTTTCAGATTTTCAACTCAATGCCACTATCACTTTAAGGAACTGGAAGTTCTAAGGATTGGTGGCAAGGCTTCTAGTACTTCATGTCATTTGTATATGTATTGTAAAAATACTCAACAAATATATGTTAAGCCTGGTATGATGTTATTTTTTATTTTTTTTTCAAAGCCTATGTCTGCTTTGTATGGAGTTGAGCCAATAACATGGGTTCACATCTGTAAATCTAAGTTACCTCATTCCACACTTTCAAATTTTCCGGTGCTATACCAATACTCCATATAGCTTGATGCCTTGGGCAGCCACCTGGCTCGTCCTCCCCTCAAACTAAATCTGCTTCCAGAGAATTCCAAGCCCATTACCTCCAATGCATGACTCTTTCCCATTGCATGACCCTTTTCCGAATGGACAATCAAAAGGGCATGTGCTCTGGACAGAAATAGACTTGAGGCTGGGGTACCTGGATACCTCAGTTGGTTAAGCATCTGAATTTGGCTCGGGTCATGATCTCGTGGTTCGTGGGTTCAAGCCCCGTGTCGAGCTCTGTGCTGACAGCTCAGAGCCTGGAGCCCGCTTCAGATTCTGTGTGTGTGCGTGTCTCTCTTTGCCCCTACCCTGCTCGCTCGCTCACTCTCTCTCTCTCTCTCTCTCTCACTCTCAAAAAAAAAAAAAAAAAAAAAAAAAAAACATTAAAAAAATTAGAAACAGACTTAAGGTTTAATCCAGACTAACAATTCAGCTGTGTAGCATTGGGCATATTGGGGATGATGACTCATACCATGCAGGGTTCTTGAGACCATGAAATGAAATAATGAATATAAAGCCCTTAGCACAGAGTAGATGTTTAAGCAATGCTAGTTGTTACTATATTCATTGTAACATTAACAATAATGATAACTGTCATTGATATTATTATAATTGTTATTGCTATCCTCCTACCAGCCTAGTTCAGCTTGTTCCTGGAGCCAACAGTTAGGACAGCCCCCAAGCCTGTCTGCCTCACAAAGTGGGCACTGCTAGTTCCCAGATCCCCTCCCCTCCTGCTTGTCCTCTCCTACTACCCACTGTGTGCTCAAGGCTTCTCTTCTGATAAACAAGCAGGTCACAAGTCAGAACTCACCAGCAGGGACAAGGGGCTAATGGCCCTACCAGCTGCAGTACCTAACCCCAGGGAAGAAAGAAAAATGAGAGCGCCAAATATATAAATGACCCTTGTCTGGCCAGCTCATGAGAATTATCAATTAAGAACTGAGGATGCTTTGTGTGTTCATGTCTTCTTGGTTATGGACATGATGGTTACGATGTAGCACATCACCCTTAATTGTGTTAGCCCATCAATTAACTGCAAGGGAGGGGAGGGAGCATGGCCTGCTGCCAGGGGAAATCTATAACTGATGGTCACCTGAACAGCATGGATCAGGTATGGGCAATTAAAAAGAAAGTTGCACTGGAAACAAACAGGTGCTACATCAGGTTGGATTCTGTCTCACATTTCAGAACTTGATCCTAGCCCTGCAACTTGGGAAGACATTATCTGTATACTCATAGGCAAAGCCATAGTGACTTAAGAGGGGTTGGGCAGCCATCCTTAGACATTAGGTTTAAAGGCTTCTGCCCCTTAGAAAACCTTGATCCCTGAGGTTTCATGTCAAATCATGCCTTTGGAAGGAGTTGCTGAGAAATAGGAGATACCGAGAAATATAAGGTGATGACATCTTCAAATGCCCCTTCACTAATTCATCCAACGCTAACATGCCAGGTTGTACAGTAAACTATTACCTGTCATCATAACCTGTACTATGGTATTAAAGGCTCATGACCAGAACCCCATAGCAAGTAACATATTCTTACATTTCAGTTCTCTACATGAATGACATTATGTCTCATTAAGTGTTATCCTTTGATACACTGTGGTTCACTAGGCCACCCTGCCACATGTCCCTTATCCTTTTGTTTTCCACTGCCACCTCCTCTCTCCTTGGCCCCGGGCCTTTCCTCTACTCCATTTTACACCAGGGTATGGCAATAGATAGCACAGGGTATCTGGGCCAAGGCAGCAGTAGCAGCTCCAGTGCAGATATTTTCCTTAGAGAGTTCTTTTAGCAACTGTCACAGAACTGCTGTTTCCCTCCTGGGCCTATAAGCCTCCTGAGGGCACAAAGACTGGCATACATTGTATCCACTACAAAAGTTTGTTGTAAGCATTACTAGTAAATACAAGACTTCACATAAGCACATCACAGTGCCCAGCATGAAGTACTGTAAAATTGTTAGCTGCACCATCATCATTCTCATCCCTTGTCACATTCCCCGTACCTCACACAATGCCTGGCATATTAAAGGTACTAAATATGTATTTATAGGTCCAGAATCACTCATCTAAAATCTTTGAGTCTATAAGCCCTTCAGAATTTGAAATGCTTCTCAGATTTGAGAAAGAGAATGTGGAGAACATATTGTAAATTGCACCTCAGCAAGATAGGGAGCAGCATCCCATCATCAAATTACATTAATTTATCTGTAGTGAAACAAAGAAATAGTCACCATAAGTTGGATTAATAAAGAATATAAAAGATATCATATATCATATCAAGAAAGATTTTGCTGTCAAATGAGTTCGGGTGCCAATTTATAAACACATCAGGTTTATACACACATATCCACACACAGCTCAGTTTTCAGACCTCATATTTTGGAATTGCAGATAGGAGATTGTGGACTTGTATTATATGAAGAAATGGTGGAAGAGAGTCTTCAGCCTCAGCACCCCTTTCAGGCTCGAGAAATATCATGAACTATCCTCCACTAACTCCTTGGGCAAGTTTCCCTTCTGTCACTGACATTAAAATTGAACAATTAGTCTATGGTAATGGTCACAACCTGTACAAAATAAATTTCTAAGGAAGCCAGTTTTTCTGCCTGTCCCCAATCACTTAGCTTCTAGTAGCACAGAGACAAAGTACTGTGGGTGCATTTATAGAGCTGGCAACTGTCATCCACAGGGCTGTGGCTTTAAGCAAATGCCTTTACCTCTCTGAGTTGCAATTTCCTCTTCTGTAAAACTAGGAAAGGATTAATTTATGGGTAAATGCTAATGTTTAGTGAGAACCTGGCAGGGTATGATTATTACCTATATCTTATTCTTGCCTATACTTTACAGATGAGAGAAATGAATCTCAAAGACTTAAGCCCACAGTAGCCCTTCCCCCTCTGCTGAGAGAGAGACAACGGAAAGAATGGAGGAGAGGGAATAGAGGAACAAACCAAAATGTTAAGTGTACACATGTGAAGTACCCTGAAAATGATAACACTGTAACAAATTACAAACCTGATGCCTCTGCCCACCTCCCTACTAGCTTTTTGTGCCACAGCGACTGTAGTAGGGAAAGAGCATGAAATTGAGAACTAAAAGAGGAAACCAGTGAGATGGAAACACCCAAGTGTGAGGGAAAAGCAAGAGTCACTTAATTGCAGAGATCAAGGTGCATATATTTTACTTCTGAGAATGTAAATGATGCCATCGTCAACTATTCTGTGGCCATGTTTCTTAGTATTCAGAGTACAGTTTTGTGGTCTGAAAACAATTGAAACTGAACAAAAACTAGTGCTGCTTTGACTGATTCTGATATTGGATTCTTCCCTTCCCCTCCCCCCAAACAGTCTCTTCCATGAATACACAGTGAGTCAATCTGGTATATTTTGATGGTTGAATAAACTCTTTGATTTTTGAATTATTTTGAGATTAACTGAATTTGAAATGTGGGCTACTTGCAATGTCTTGCTGGCACAAAAAGATGAGCTTTGTTATTGACAGAGAAGACTTGCACACGACATTTTTTATCATTATTCGCCTGTACTGAACTCCTGTTCACTTCAGTCTGACCTGCCTGCCTGGATGGGTACTGTGATGCCAGGTTCAAAAGTGCATTTACAATATTCTCTCTTGACTCCTGTGAACTGCCATGAAGCACGGGATGACTGGTGCCTCGGGGACCAGATATATACTTCATGTCACAATCAAGGAACATTGTCCATTATATTAGGGTTTTTGAGAACTTGCATAATGTCCCAAGTGAATAAAAGCTGTCATCCAAGAATCATATTATGGGTAAGTTGAATCAGAATATCCCTGGTGTTGTTCAAGGGTTTGTATGTGAGCCCTACAATCCTGTCCTTGGTCTCAAAGGGAACCTAGCAATTTCACATCAGCCTTAGGGCCTTAGTCTGTGGAGTCCAAGGTAATCAAGCTTCCTCTATTTTCTTTATTCCCGTAGGAACTCCCATGCTCTCCCGTCTCTCCTCTTTGCTCCCTGTATTTATTTTCTTATTCCAAGACTCTGCCATCCATTTAAAACGATTACTTCTCCATACACATGGCCACCTCTGCCACCTACCACCGTACTATCCCTTCTCCCTTGTCACTCGCTCCTAATTTCGATATTCTTTGACTTTCCTTATTCTTTCTGGGCCAGTTTGTCCGATCCTATTTTTTCTTCCTTGAGTTTTTCTTCACTTTGTTTCCCTAGATTTATCATCTTCTACCTACTCCCAGCAAACCTGGCCAGTCCTACAGACAGTGGCTATAGGATAACACATATGAAAGCATGGTCCATTTAGCCACCTATGAGAAATTCTGCTTTAATATATAGATAATAATGATTTTAAATAACCATGCAGTAATTTGTAAAGGCTGGTGCTTCTGAAGTGTTTATAATTTTTGCATTTCTGTTATACAGGGAAAAGATTATATACCAAGTGTTTATAGAACCACCAGCCTGATGACACAATAGCACTAAAAAATAAAAAAAAAAATTAAAGGTAAAAATCAACAGGCCTCACAAAGTCCTCTTGGGAAATAAGCTAGCCATGAGTCAGGCAGTCCTTGAGCATGATGACAAGCAAAAGGGAGGCACAATTACAAACCCAACGATCCCAATATCTACTGAAACCTTAGCTCTTCCAGATATCTCAAATTGTCTGTCTCAAATTCAGGGTCAGGAAGAGTAGTGATGCCCCTGGGCAACCGACAAACAGCAACCTTCCTGCACATTCCCACAGGACATCTGTGTTATCACTGCTGCCCAGTCAATCTGCATACCACTGTGAAATGCTTCCTCCTTATCATCTTCCCTGTCAGCCCCCACAGGATCCAAGCTAAAAATCAGTTGGAGAGAAACCCTTCTTCTTTACCAGTTATACCCTGGTTTTAGCTCACACAGCAGCAATAATGTGTACTTCTACAGTCATAAATAAACTCTACAGATTTGACTATTTTTGCTATTATCCCTACCATTAGTATAATTGCAAACAGCTTGAGGCAGGAGCTGTGTCATTTTTTATCCCCTGATGCCTCTAACGTGATGCCTATCACACAGTAGATGCCCAATAAATATGTATTCGATTGAGTTGTACTAGTCAGTACCATTATCAGTATTAAATTATTGTTTCCCATTTATGTGCTACAGACATCTGCATCCCTCTCTTTCAACTTTGTTTTTGCTTCATTGTCAAGAAAAAAAATGAAACTGTCACTTTAAATCCAGTAGCCTTCCCTTTATTGAAAGCTAATCATCCACAAGGTTTCTCTCTCCCACTGATACCACATGAGGAAACAATTAGTACTATTTTTTCTGATGTCAGTAAATGACCTCAATATTAATCTTATCAGGCTTGCCTCTTTGGGGAGTTTATTCAGAAATCAATTCAGGTTGCATTATAAATCAAAAAGAAGAAAAAGCAATTGTTAGCTTTCTCTTCTAATGTGAACACATCGGTTAGGTAATATCCTGATTAAAGTCTCAGGATTGTTTCACAAATTATTCAATTTTTCCTTTTCAGCTGTATACTTAATTTCCTAATCTGCTGAAATCATTCATTCCAATAACTGTTTCTATATGTCCTGTCTGCTCACCCACTTGTCTTCACACATGTTCTTTTTCCTCAAGATACTGGATGCATGGATCATTATCTGCATTTCTGCCTTTGTGCTTGCCACCCAATAATGGCACATCTTCTAAATCCAAACTCAGCTCTCAAATTAGGCAGTTCATTAAACATTTTAATTCGAAATTCCATTTCTTTCTTCTTCCTTTCAGCATCAGCCAATAATTGTGACTACTCTGATAACATGCATAACTTCTCTCTAATGCTAGTATTTTCATATACACATGTAAACTCAGAACATAAAGGCCCCAACTGGCTTTTGTCAGTGTACTCAATTATAGCAAATTTTCAGCCAGGTTTCTTTTAGGAATTCATCTGAATATCCATGACCTCCATGACTCTTCCACAGCAACATGTTCTATTTCAAGACTGAAATGAGCCCAGAGTATAAGAAGACATAAACACTACATTCTCAAAATTCTCTAATTAGTTAGTAATGATCCTGTTTATACAGTGTCCGTAACCTCCATTTCTACTGAGGTCTTTTTCTCCTCAACCTCTTGATCTCTGACACATAACACATTTTACTTCCCCAAGTCATTTAAGAGAAATTCTATTTTTTATATCTTTGCATATTCCTTACCTTCTCTGAGCAATATCTAAGAATTAGATCAGCCTTTCTTGTGCCTAGTCCATTTGTTAAGAACTTTTGTCCATTTGCTAAGAAACAAATTTGTTAAGCAGCAAGTATTCTATACCATAACTTGGTTAGTAACTTGCCAGTCAGTGTTACATGAGAATCCTGGAATAGCTCAGCTACTGAAATATTTTAACCCTAAGTGTACTATGACTT
The DNA here is from genome assembly GCF_003009895.1 of Hyaena hyaena. NCBI lineage: Eukaryota > Metazoa > Chordata > Mammalia > Carnivora > Hyaenidae > Hyaena > Hyaena hyaena. Next base: position 414,991 of record NW_024081239.1, on the reverse strand, counting down.
GATTTATGTTATAAGAAGACCACATTGCAGTAAGGAGAATCTGCAGTACAGAAGTACGGAAGCACAGAAACCAATTAATAGGTTCTTTTAATAATCCAGACAGGGGCGCCTGGGTGTCTCAGTTGGTTGAGCATGGGACTTCGCCTCAGGTCATGATCTCACACCTTGTGAGTTCAAGTGCAACTTCAGCCTCTGTGCTGACAGCTCGAAGCCTGGAGCCTGCTTCAGATTCTGTCTCCATGTCATTCTCTGCCCCTCTCCTGCTCTCTCTCTCTAATATATATAAACATTAAAAAAAAGAAAGCTGTTAAAAGATAATAATCTAGGGAATGGAGAGATGAGGGGAGACACGATGGCGGAGAAGTAGGGAGCTCCACGCACCCATCTCTCAAACAGACCAGAAGTCATAGGACACTGAGCCACAGGCGTTTGGGAAGAGAAAGAGACAGAGTACACTGGGAAGGCAACCTTATAAGTACAAAAGTGACAACTGGGGAAGATAAAAGGGGGCCAGGACATGAGGGAGTGGAGGAGTCCCGCTCCTGGGCAGCCACGGAACGTCGAGGGGAAAAGAAAGAGCAGCTAAAACTGCTTATAGAACTGTACCAGGGGAAGAGAAAAACCTTGGCTTGGAAGGAGAGTGTTTTTTGTTCTAGCTGGGGTGCTGATGTTGAACTGGGTGCTCCCCATCCCAGACAGCACCAGGAAAACTGCTCTGCTGCACTCCCAGCACAATCCCTAGCAGCAAGGAGGCAGTGGCCTGAGGCTGCATTCCCTGGGCTTGAACCTGGCAGCACCAAGGCAGCCAGCCAAGGCTGCTTTCAACAGGCTTGACACCCTTAGTGCTGAGGAAGCTGATCTGATGTTGTGCTTATCTTGAGTCTGCACCACTCCCCACTGCCCCTCCTCTCCCAGCAGCAGCAGCAGCAGCAGCAGCAGCAGGGAAGCAGCAACCTGCAGGACTGTGTTTCGGGCAGTATCAATAAAGCTCGAGGACTCAGGCCTAGAAAGGAGGCCTGGCGTGGGACATAGAACACAGCCCACCTTGGCTATGTCCACAGCACAGGGGGATTTGCAAAATCTCAAAAGAGAGATTTGCAATGTTTGGTTCGAGAAGGGACTGGGGCGCTGCCATTTTTCTCTCCACAACCACCAAAGCAGGGCCTCAGGGAGTCCCCTACAGGACACAGTGGAGTCAAAGACTTGCCTACACCAAACCACGCCCATTCCCCCACTAGACAGCTGCTTGCTTTTTTTTTTTTTTTTTTTTTTTTTTTTACCGGAGCCAAGGGCAAGACCAACCTGAATGCACTGCTGTGATTAATTCTAGATCAATTCTTTCAATTCAGATATATTCTCCCTTGTCTCATTCGTAAACCTCCACTCTCTTGGACGGGGCACTTTGGTCACCGGTTTGCTTCAACAGTTACATTTAATCCATTCTCTAGATGTACATTCTACACCTCCACTGCTACCTTTTTGTCTCCCTCTCTGGAGTAAATCAGAATATATAGTTACTCTGAGTAACATTATCTTCCTTTCTTCCTCGTCTCAAATCATATTCCCCTCTTTCTCCCTCTGAATCAAGCCTCTTAGTCTCTCTGCCTGGTCATTTCATCTCAAATTTTGCTTTCTAACAACCCTGTAATTTCTCTCTTTGTATATGCTCTTCCATCAGCACTGCATACACCCTGCTCTTTATTTGTAGCTCAGAATTCTGGTTTTATGCTTTTAGACTGTTCTTTGTCTTTTGGGTTTTTTTCTTTCTTCTTTCCCTTACATCTTTTTTTTAAAAAACATTTTTATTTATTTCTAGGAGAAAGAGAGAGAGAGAGACAACAGGAGCAGGGGAGGGTCAGAGAGAGAGGGAGACACAGACTCTGAAATAGGCTCCAGGCTCTGAGCTGGCAGTCAGCACAGAGCCCGACGCGGGGCTCGAACCCACAAACCGCGAGATCATGACCTAAGTGAAAGTCGAACGCTTTACCGACTAAGCCATTCAGGCATCCCCCCTTATGTCTTTTTTTCTTTTTTATTTATATTTATTTTTATTATTTGTCTTCCCTCCTTCCTCTTTTTTTCTTTTATTGTTTTGTTTGTTTTTGGTCCCTTCCTTTTATCTTTTACTTTTTCCCTTTTGATTTGCGTGTTTGCTGGATTTGTCCCTGCGTTTGTGTGCCTTTGTTCCCTGTGACTTTGTCTGTTTTCTTTTCCAGGGCTACCGCAAAAAACAAGCCAAAGGACACATGGTGCAGAGTCCCAAGTACCACTACGAGTAGGGAAATAAAGTAACCAAGGTCTCAACAAGAGAAACCAAGAGACACCATTCAAAGAAAATGTCCTGAATGGACAGGCCCTGTACACTCAAAGAGCCCTCTTTAATACTGCAGCACCCACAGGTGCAGGGTGCATAACAAGCTTTTAAAATTAACAAGAGATAGAAAGCTAACCGAAATGACGAAATGGATGAACTCTCCTCAATAGAAATTCCAGGACGAAATGACAACTAAAGAACAGCCCAAAACAGATATAAGCAACATAACTAAATAAGAATTTAGAACAATAGCCATAAAATTAATCACTAGGCCTGAAAAAGGCATGGAAGACATCACAGAAACTATTGCTACAAAGACTATGGAGCTTAAAAATAGTTGTGATGAATTTTAAAATGCTAAAAATGAGATACATAATAAAATGGAGGTGTCCAGTGCACAGAATGAAGAGGGAGAAAGGAGAATAAGTGATTTAGAAGTCACAATTATAGAAAAAGAGGAAGCTGAGTAAAAGAGAGATAAAATGATCCATGAACACGAAAGGAGAGTTCGAGAGCTCAGGGATACAATGAAATGGAACAATATCCATATCATAGGAATCCCAGAAGAGGAAGAGAGAGGGAAAGGTGATGAATGATTCCCTGAACAAATTATACCAGTGAACTTCCCAATTTGGGGAAGGAAATAGACAGTGAAATCCAAAAGGCACAGAGTACCCCCTCAGACATAACTTGGAACGATCTGCATGACATATCATAGTGAAACTGGCAAAATATAAGGACAAAGAGAGAATTCTGAAAGCAGCTAGGGAGAAAAGGGCCCTAACATAAAAAGGGAAAACTATCAGAGTGGTGACAGACCTATCTACTGAAACTTGGCAAGCCAGAAAGGAATGGCAAGAGATCCTCAATGTGATGAACAGAAAAAATATGCAGCCAACAAGGCTCTATCCAGCAAGCCTGTCATTCAGAATAGAAGGAGAGATAAAAGTCTTTCCAAATAAACAAAAATGGAAAGAATTCGTCACCACTAAACCAGCCCTACAAGAAATGCTCAGGGGAATTCTTTGAGGGAAATGTTGCAAGGAACGCAAGGTACCAGAGACACCACCACAAGCATGAACCTTACAAAGAACACAGTGACTCTAAAACCATATTTTTCACCAATAACACTGAATGTAAATGGACTAAATGCCCCAATCCAAAGACATAGGGTAGCAGAATGGATTGACAAAAGCAAAATCAATCTATTTGCTGTCTACAAGAGGCTCATTTTAGATCTGAGGACACCATAAAATTGAAAGTAAGGGGATGGAGAAATATCGATCATGCTACTGGACGTCAAAAGAAAGCTGGAGTAGCCATGCTTATAGGAGACAAACGGTACTTTAAAATAAAGGCAGTAACAAGGGATGAAGAAAGGCATTATATAATAATTACAGGATCTATCCATCAGGAAGAGCTAACCATTATAAATGTCCACACACCAAATACGGAAGCACCAAACTACATAAAACAATTAATCACAAACAAAAACATTCTTATGGATAGGAATGTGCTAATAGCAGGGGACTTTAATATTCCACATACAGCAATGGATAGAACATTAGACAGAAAATCACTAAAGAAACAATGGACTTGAATGACACATTGGACCAGATGGATGTGACAGATATATTTAGCACTCTACATCCTGAGGCCATGGAATTCACTTTCTTCTTAAGTGCGCATGGCACATTCTCCAAAATAGATCATATACTTGGTCCTAAAGCAGCCCTCAATAAATATAAAAGAATTGAGATCATATCATGCACATTTTCAGATCACAATGCTATGAAACTTGAAATCAATCACAGGAAGAAGTCTGGAACATCTCCAAAAACATGGAGGTTAAAGAACACCTTACTCAAGAATGAATGGGTCAATCTGGCAATTAGTGAAGAAATTTAAAAATATATGGAAACAAATGAAAATGAAAATACAACAATCCAAACTCTATGGGATGTGGCAAAGGCAGTCCTGAGAGGAAAGTACATTTCACTCCAGGACTATTTCAAGAAATTAGAAAAAGCACAAGTGCAAAATATAACAGCACACCTAAAGGAACTAGAGGGAGAACAATAAGAGCACCCCAAACCCAGTAGGATAAGAGAAATAATAAAAATCAGGGAAGAAATAAACAATATAGAAACTACAAAAAAAAAAAAACCAAAAACACAATTGAACACATCAACGAAAGCAAGAGTTGGTTTTTTGAGAAAATAAACGCAATTGACAAACCTCTAGCCAGGCTTCTCAAAAGGGAAAGAGCACACTCAAAAAGATAAAATCATGAATGAAAAAGGACCTATTACAACCAATCCCTCAAAAATAGAAGGAATGATCAGGGAATACAACGAAAAATTATATGCCAACAAACTAGACAACATAGAAGAATTGGACAAATTCCTAAACACACACTCACTACCAAAATTCACATGGGAAGAGATAGAAATTCTGAACAGACCCATAACTAGGGAAGAAACGGAATCAGTTATGAAAAATCTCCCAGCAAAGAAGAGCCCTGGGCCAGATGGCTTCCCTGGGGAATTTACTAGACGTTTAAAACATACCCATTCTTCTCAAGCTATTACAAAAAATAGAAATTGAAGGAAAACTAGTGGACTCATTTTACAAAACCATAATCACTTTGATTCCCAAGCCAGACAGAGCCATAGCAAAAAAAGAGGACTACTGGCCAATATCCTTGATAAATACAAATGCAAAAATTCTCAACAAGATATTTGCAAATCGAATCCAACAGCACATAAAAAGAATTATCCACCATGATTAAGTGGGATTCATTCCTGGATTACAGGCCTGGCTCAGTGTTTGCAAATCAATCAATGTGATACATCACATTAACAAAAGAAATGACAAAAACCATATGATCCTGTCTATAGATGCAGAAAAAGCATTTGACAAGATATAGCATCCCTTCTTAATAAAGACACTCGAGAAAGTCAGGATAGAAGGAACTTAATTAAACATGATAAAAGCCATCTATGAGAAGCCCTCAGCTTTCACTTTCACTTTTCGCAGACCACATGATACTCTACATAGAAAACCCGACAGGCTCCACTAGAAGCCTACTAGAACTGATCCATGAATTCAGCAAAGCTGCAGGGTACAAAAATCAACATACAGAAATCAGTTGCATTTTTAAACACCAATAATGAAGCAACAGAAAGAGACATCAAGAAACTGATCCCATTCAGAATTACACACACACACAAAAACATGAAATACCTAGGAATAAAGCTAACCAAAAATATAGGAGATCCATACGAAGAAAACCATAGCAAACTTATGAGGGAAATTGAAGAAGACAAAAAGAAATGGAAAAATATTCCATGCTCATGGGTCGGAAGAATAAACATTGTTAAAATGTCATTACTACCCAAAGCTATCTACACATTCAATACAATCCCAATGAAAATTGCATGCATTCTTAAAGCTAGAACAAACTATCCTAAAATTTGTATGGAACCACTAAAGACCCTGAATAGCCAAAGTAATATTGAAGAAGAAAACCAAAACGGGAGGCATCAACATCCCTGACTTTAGCTCCTACTACAAAGCTGTAGTCATCAAGACAGTATGGTATTGGCACAAAAACAGACACATAGACCAATGGAATAGGACTGAGAACTCAGATTTGGACCCAAAAATGTACAGCCAACTAATCTTGACAAAGCAAGAAAGAGTATCAAATGGAAAAAAGACAGTCTCTTTAACAGATGGTGCTGAGAGAACTGGACACCAACATGCAGAAGAATGAAACTAGATCATTTTCTCACACCATACACATAATAAACTCAAAATAGATAAAGAACCTGAACGTGAGACAGGAAACCATCAAAACATTAGAGGAGAAAGACGGAAACAACCTCATTAACCTCAACCGCAGCAATTTCTTACTTAACACCTCCCCAAAGGCAAGGAAATCAAGAGCAAAAATGAACTATTGGGACCTCATCAAGATTAAAAGCTTCTGCAGGGCAAAGGAAACAATCCATAAAACTAACAGGCAACCGACGGAATGGGAAAAGATAGTTGCAAATGACATAGCAAATAAAGGGCTAGTATCCAAAATCTGTAAGGAACTCACCAAACTCCCCACCCAAATAATCCAGTGAAGAAATGGGCAGAAGACATGAACAGACACTTCTCCTAAGAGGACATCCAGATGCCAACAGATACATGAAATGATGCTCAGCGTTCCTCATCATCAGGGAAACGCAGATCAAAACCACACTGAGATACCACCTCATGCCAGTCAGAGTGGCTAAAAGGAACACATCAGGAGACTCTAGATGCTGGCAAGGATGTGGAGAAACGGGCACCCTCCTACACTATTTGTAGGAATGTAAACTGGTGCCAGCCCTCTGGAAAACAGTGTGGAGGTTCCTCAAAAAACTAACAATAGAACTCCCCTAGGACCCAGCAGTAGCACTGCTGGGAATTTACCCAAGGGATACAGAAATGCTGATGCATAGGGGCACATGTACCCCAATGTTCATAGCAGCACTCTCAACAATAGCCAAAACATGGAAAGAGCCTAAATGTCCATCAACAGATGAATGGATCATGAAGATGTGGTATATTTATACAATGGAATACTACTTGTTGATAAGAACGAATGAAATCTGGCCATATGTAGCAACATGGATGAAACTTGAAGGTGTTATACTGAGCGAAATAAGTCAGGCAGAGAAGGACAAATACCATATGTTTGCACATATAGGTGGATTAGGAGGAAGATAACAGACGACCTTGAGCGAGAAGAACGGGAAAAATACTTGGGGAGAGGGAGGGAGACCCACCATGAGAGACCCTTGAATGCTGAGAACAAACTGAGGGGTGACTGGGGTGGCGGAGAGGAGAAGGGGGGTGATGGGCATGGGGGAGGGCACTTGCTGGGATGAGCACTGGGTGTTATATGGAAACCTACTTGACAATAAACTAAGAAAAAAATAAATAGAAAAAATAAAATGGGAGAGAGATAACGCAAGGGGCGGGATGTGATCGTACATGATGACATTGTACTCCAAGCTTATAAATGGTTAAAATGCTCTAAACAAACAAAAAAAAATTAATAATCCAGATGAGAAAAGATTGTGTTCTGGATGAAAATGATAGCAGTAGAGGTTTTAAGAAGTGGTTAGATTCTGGATATATTTTAAGTGTCATAACAAGAGTTCTAATGGAATCTGCAATTACTGAAATGAGAAAGAGGGAAAAGTTTGGAACAGGATCAAGAGTTATATTGGATATTTTCAAATGAAGATTATTTTTAAAAATCCAAGTGAAAATTAATACCAACTTTAGCTATTTGATTTTAGGCTTCAGGGAAGAGTCAAAGCTAAAGATATAAACTTATGGGTAGAGATGGTGGTTAAAGCCCTGAGACTAGATGAGATCATTAAGGGAGTAAGAATAGATGGAGAAAAGTTCCAAGGAATGGGGCCTAGAACATTCCAGCAATTACAAATCACAGAGATAAAGAGGAACTGGTAAAGAAGAGTGCTAATGAGTGACTAAAGAAGAAAATAGGATAGACCTGTACCTTGGAAGTCAGATGAATAAATTATTCTATGGAGGAAGGAATGACCAACTGTGACAAATACTGCTAAAAAGGCAAATAAGATGAGGGCTGAGAATTAACCACCAAGTTTGGCAATTCATTGATTACTAGTAACAATGATAAATCATTTCAGTAAAGAGATCAATAGTAAAGCCTGATTAGAATGGGTTCAGAAGAGAAGCTGTCCAGAATCTATCTCCAACCTACTAGTATCCCAGTTTGGAGAAAACATCTCTCCCCCATTGTAGGTAGGATCAGCAGAAGAGTAACTGTTAGCTTCACGTCTCACTCCTTGCCTTTCACTATGAATACCCAGGGATCTGGGTCCTTCTTTTATCAGTCTTCTGATTCAGCCAGGGAGCAGTCATATGACAAGTTCAGCCAATCAGATATTCTATTAGGAGCTGCAGTTTGCATATAAAAAAAAAAAAAGAAAATAGAAGGTAACAAATGTGACAGAAATAGTGGTGGCAGCAGCAGTGCCCTAAGGAAGGGATTTCTGCTATGACACAGTGTTATTATGGTCGCTGGAGCTTCTTCAGTTTTTTCTCTTTGCAAACTTGATTTCAAAGCCTTACTTCAATTATGTAAGTCTCTGATGTCTTTCACAAATATCTTCTTTAGTTTAACGTAGCCAGAGTGTGTTTGTGTTCCTTACAGCTCAGAACCCCAGCTATACAGTAATACAGTGTCATCAGAAAGCCAGGCCACTAGCTATAGTATTAAAGAGTTGGCAGCGTAGGGGCACCTGGGTGGCTCTGTTGGTTAAGAGTCTGACTTCGGCTAGGTCATAATCTCACGGTTCGTGGGTTCGAGCCTGCATTAGGCTCTATGCTGATGGCTCAGAGCCTGAAGCCTACTTCGAATTCTGTGTCTGCCTCCTTCTCCCTCAAAAATAAATAAACATTGAAAATAGAGAGTTGGCACGGTAGCTCATATGTTAGATAATTAGGCCTGAGCTTTCCATCCTTAAGAGGCCAAGGGGTCAGGAAGACTTTTTTCCCTTAAAGTTTTTGGTGAAACAGCAGCAGAATCAGCTCAGTACCAAGGGCATTATCTACCATTCAATTTGATAAACATGGATCATACCATGTACCTGATAACCAAGTAAAAAGAAGAAATAATACCAGTGATGGGTAGACTTTGATGGCAATAGTTGGGAAAGAACATGATGAGTGCCCAAATGTATGCCCAAACAGGACTTTCTCATCTGTCTCATCTATTCCTTTTCAACAATATGTTCTTTGACATTTTAAATTCTCCTGATAGAGTCAGATTCACAGTTGATTCTTTAAAAGAAAAAAAAAGGGGGAAGAAAAACTGTCCCCTGAAGATCAATCAGAAATGAAGTCGCTCTGAAATGGTAGTGTCAATCAGTGGGGAAGGATAATCAATTTACATGAGAGTTTTCAAGGCCATATTATATGTTTATTGTAGACTAAACCTATGGTTTAAACTATCCTATTTCCTGGGACTATACATCTCTGTATAGAACAGTTCTCAAATCTGGGGTCCATACCCAATGACTCTAACTTAGTAAGTCTATGCTATAAACTCTATGCTCCCTGAAGGCAGTTCTCAGCACAATGCCTGACCTATGGTAGATATTCAAAAACTATTTTGGTGAATAAATAAATTAATTCACTTTTTCAAACTTCTCCAGGAAAATATAGAGAATTTTGCATTAAAATTTGGGGTGCCATGGAATACTACATGACAATGAGAAACAATGAAATCTGGCCATGTGTAGCCACATGGATGGACCTTGAGGGTGTTATGCTGAGCGAAATAAGTCAGGCAGAGAAGGACAAATACCATATGTTTGCACGTATAGGAGGATTAGGAGGAACTTGACGGAGGAACAAGGGGGAGAAGAAGGGGGGAAATGGTGGGGGTAAGGGAGAGAGGCAAACCATGAGAGACTCTTGAATGCTGACAAAAACTGACTGATGGATGTGGGGGGGAGGAGGGATGGGCATGGAGGAGGACACTTGTGGGGATGAGCACTGAGTGTTATGTGGAAACTAATTTGACAATAAACTATTTGTAAAAAAAAGAAAAAATAAATAAAATAAAATTTGGGGTGCCATCATTTCTTAATTCTTTGAGAAAATTTATTTCTTAGCACTTGACAATGGCTCAGAGTAAGTCATAGTTTGGACTTTGTTGACATGAACAAGATAACTGATTACTTTATCCTCACCTAAGACAAAAGAGAAATGTCTTTAAAATCCGAAGAAACTCTTCTTCTCTACCATGTGTGAACCAGCACATATAGAGGACAGCTTTGCTTTAGAGTAGTTATAATAGACATCACTTTTTGAATGCTTACTATTTACCAGGAACTGTTCTAAGTACTTTACATAGTATCTGATGATCTGTGTTAAATGATCATCAAATGTTATGAGGAAAAATACAGATAGGGAAAAATATGAGGGATAAAAATAATTCTTATAATAGAAATAATCATAATAATGCTAGGCATTTACCATGTGCAAAGAACCACTGTGTTTTTGCATAAATTATTCATCTCATGTAATCATCAGAACAGTGTAGGAACTATTATTATTCCAACTTTAGAGAGGAATAACACTTTGAGAGGTTGAGTGCCTTAACACAAAAGCATACACCTAGAGAGTGCTGGAATCGGGACTCAAGCTACGTCTGTATCACTACAAAGCCTAAACACTTACTCTTTCTGCTACATTGCATCCTTTTTAGATAGCTGTTTGTCCTGAATCTGACTTTGTCAATTCAAATAGGACAATATGTGGCAAATAACTTTACAAACAGAACAATGCTATAAAGTTATAAGTATTTATTGTCATCATTCATTTCTATTTTGAGCATTTAGTGCATTCTTTTTTAGATGCTAGGAATGGTGTGGGATGCTGAGGATAAATCTGTAAGCAAAACATGGCTTCTAACCTTAAGGAGATCACAGTCTAGTGGAAGAAGCAGAGATATAAACAAATAATTACAATTAAATAAAGGAGGCAAAGTGGGAGACATGCATAGACTATTACGGTATTACTGAACCACAAAAAAGAGGTATTAACCTACTCTGGGAGTGATGAGGGCAGAAAGGGCCTATTTCATAAAGAAGATAGATCTAGGCTGAATCTTAAAGATATGCCCAGTTATACAGGCCAAGAAGTTATAGGGAGATAAAGGCATTCTAGATAAAGTAAATAGTATAGATAAAGTATAAAAGTAAAAACTGCCAAGGTATAGGGAAGAAATGAACATTTCCAAGGTAAGTTTGGAAAATTATGCAGGATAAAATATAGGAGGGCCTTAAATGCAATATTAGGTAAGTTGAGTTTTATTCAGTATGTAATGGGAAGGTTTTACATAGGTTTAACCATAGGAGTAACAAGGTCAGATTTCATTATACAAGGTCTCGCAGGTGGCAGTATGGAGATAAAATGAGATAGCATTAGTAGGGATAAAGTAGAAAGGAAAAATTCAAGGAATATTTAGGAGAAAAAGTCAATTGGACATAGTGATTTATTAGAAAAAAAATGACTTTTCAATTGGGTAAAGCAATAGAGACATCAAAAGAAGGAATGGGCTTAGGAGGAAATGATGAATTCCATTTTAGGCATAAGGAGTTTGAATTGCCTGTAGACACCTAGCTGGAGATGCTGGCAGGCCACTGAATATATAATCCTGACATTTTAAGGAGATGTTGGAACTAAAAATATAGATCTGGGAATCATCAGCACATAGGTGATAAGTGGATGGCATTGCCCAGTGAGCGTGTTGACCTTTGCAAGAGTAGTTTTCATGGATAATGACAGCAGAAGTCAGATTATAGTGGACTCAAGAGGGACTTGATATGTAAAAGTGGAGACAAGGAATGTAATCTATTTAACAAATTAGGATGAGAAGAAAAAAATAGGAAGGAGTGGGACTATTGAAATGAAGGAAGAGATTTTGTTGGTAGAATAAAAGAAAGTGAAACATGTCAATTGTTTCTTGTAATCACATTCAAGGTCACTACTGAGATAGCAGCTTTATTAAAAATAAGCAAGTCAAATCTCTAGTAGTGGATAATAAGAAGGAAGTCTAATCAATTTCTGAGAAATTTAGCAATGATGATTCTGAAAAATTAAGTTGACAGAGAGGGATTATTTAAGAATAAGGCAAATAAATTGGTGATCCACATATTGGTATTTTTGGATTGTTAATAAATGTTGAACAAAAAGGGGTTCAATAATTCAACATCACATTAAGCCAAATAATATTTTAAAGCTGTCTGGAGCTGCCCATAAATTGAATTGTGCAGCATGTGATTGACTTCCTGCCAAGAACATTTGCTTGTTCCAACTTAGTCTGCTTTATCTAGATACAGTAATTATTTCATTTTGGCAAAGATGCTTGTTTGAAATTAACACTAACCCCTACATTTTACCCCCCGCTGAGCTCTCCTCATCTTCCATTGTCTAAGTCTGTTTATATCAAGGTCTCTATAGTAAAAGAATTTCAGAAAACATTTGTCTCTAGAGGGTAGCCACAGTACTAGTCACAATGGGTACCCAATAATCAAAGGGTCATTCAGCCAAGCATGGGATCCACCTGCAAACAGTCTCTGAGCAGGTATTGACTGCTGCCCTTTCCAGCCCCACCCAAGATTCTGGGCCTAATCACATCAGGTCATGTAAATAAGGCAGGCGGTGTTAAAGTGAGCTTGGCAAGCCACAGCAACTTGATTTAGTCCTGATAATTTGTTGTAACAATTTAGGAGTTACTTCTGCCTCCATCCTCTGAACTCATGGAGGCACATTCCAGATAAAAGTACAGCTTCACTGCGTAGGGAACTACTTTTTAGTGGTCACAAAGTCTCAAAACCCTAAAGGTAGCAAATGGCACTCGCTGGTGCCAAGCCCTCTCTCCCCAGCCATGTATTGTATTTTGTCACTTGAGCCCAGAACAGTGCTACTGGTACTCAGTCTCACAAAGACCCTTCTAAAAAACAACTCCTTCAGCTTCTGTCTGTAGTCTTTAAGTCCACAGGGGCAAAGAAAGCCAGTCCATAGTGTCATTAAGGGTAAGAGACACCATACTAGCGTTAGTTACCATGTTTTGAGGCACCTACTATATGTCTGGCACTGTTTTAAATGCTTTATACATATTGGTACTTTTAATCTTTTCTACAACTCAATGAAGCTAGTATTTATTATTATCCCCACTTTACATGTCAGGCAACAGAGGCACAGAAAGGCTAAGTAATTTGCCGAAGTTTACTCAGCAAGTAAATGGTGAAGCCAATATTCAAATCCAGGCTGCTCAACTGCAGAGCCCATAATCTTTGCCACAGTGCTCTATTGCCTTTCTAAACATAATGTCCTCACCATTACCCTTCTCTATCTCTGACTCTAGTCACCTAAGCAGAGAAGTTTATTGCTCTTGGGTCTCCTTCCTGCTATGCACGTTAGATAATGCATTGTGAAACCATGTGGGTCACTGATTCAGCATATGGTCAGATCATTTATCCAAGATCAGGCTGAGCTAGGATCCCCTACTATACTAATTGAGACCATGTAAATGAAGCACCCCAAAAGAATGTTTAATATATAGCAGGCTTTCAAAAATATTTGTTTGCTAGATTATTAAAAACAAAAAGAACTTTCTAGTGCCCAAGCAAACCAAAAGAGAAAACAGTTAATCAGCCCAGAATAAAGGCTTCAAGGAGGTGGGAGGAAAGGGACAACTAGGTCACTTTAGGCACCCCTCCCCCCTTACTCCACTTTCAACTGCTCTCTGTTCTATCTACACACAGATAATACTACGGATAAGAGCCATATGAGCCTCTCCCAGGTTTGAAATTCAATCTATGTTCCCTTAAGAAGCATTAACAGAATAACAAAGGTAGACACAAAAAGAAGGTGGGGAGTGGGAAGGAAATGACACAATCAGTAACAAATACTGTTTTGTCATACAAAGCAAGCCTCCACCACTACCCTCTCATAGAGTTAAAATAATTAAACCTCAGCTTTATTAATCATTTACATCTTACTGCAAATGATCCTTTCCAAAAGGAGGGCTAGCTACTAGTTGGTTCCCCTGGGAAGTGGGAGATATTTCAAGAGCCTGATGATCTATGGTTGGAAAAGACAGCAACAAAAGCAGTCTTCCCAGACTTCATAATCTCATAATGTTCTTGATACACAATTGCCTTCTGTCAGAGGCAGGGCTAGCTTCTCCATTAGGCACAATAGGCACAGTGCCTAAGGCCCAAAAAACTGCTTTGCTTTCTTTCAGAATAAAAAGAAAAACAAACTTTGAGGTAGAAGAAAAAGTTTTAACATATAACATAAATATATTCATCTTGATTCCAATATAGTCATGGGATATAATTTTTAATATTTCTTCTGGAAGAAGAGGTCCATGAAGGCAAAAGTGCATAGAATCCACAAAACTCATAATGTGGCACTGGTACCAGGCTGTATTTCTAGGGAAGCAGACACTGAGAGTTTAGGATTCAGGATGTTTTTAAAGAAGTGTCTGTGGTAGCAACACTTCTAAAAGAAAGGAAATTGAAAGGAACCGGGAGGAAGCTGAGTTGCAAGGCAGGCTCAAGGACAGCTAGGCTGGCTCCACAGGGAACTCTGGAGCTAGAATGGCCCTTCAGAGTTGTTCCAAGCTGGACTGAGATGGCAGGCATTTTTATTCCCACATCCACAATGGGATATGGATGATCTGGGAAGGAGTGCGACTTGGGGTGAGGTGACCCTCTGCATCTGGGTAACCTCACTCCCAGTAACAGAGCAGTGTGTCCTTAGTTGAAGGAAGATCTAGGCAGTGGCTGAGAGCTTCCACTACACCTCTTACACTCACTCTAGGGGAAGAGTCTTCTGCGGTAAGAGATCAGCATCACCTCTGCTGGCTGAAAACAGAGCCTAGTGGCATTATAGCCGCACTTCCTTCCAATCTGTTAAGAACAGCCACAGGAAAGACATCAGAAATTAAATCAAATACATTATGTAGTGCACTTAGTTTTATCTCAGTCTACAGCCCTTGGGTTATTTTTATCACCTTTAAAAAAGAAAATTTGGCTCTCCCTGGCCATCCTATCAATTTGTCAAGTTTCAATTCTGAAATCTATATACCCATATAAAATTTACACCCCTCCAAGCATATTTTTATCCCCCCATAAAATTTATGTCAGCAATGTTTTGCCAATATAGCTACCATAAAAGTTTTGTTTTGATTGAGAGAGTGAGCTCTATATGTTGTATATAATGATTTCCTTGGCTCAGGACAGCCTAGAAGTTACAGGATAATGTGTGGCTGTCTTATGCACAAATTTATTAACATAAATGTGTTCATCTTCTGATTAGGTAAGAAATAGGTCAGGTACCATCTTATCTATGGTGCCTTTCTCACATCTATTTTGCATAGGTAGCAAAACCTGAAGAAGGAAACAAAATCAGCATCAACCCAAACAAAAGAGTTGGCTAAATAAAATCTGTCTGAGGAAGGGAAAAAGATAGAAGCAGAAGAGGGGTTACATTTGGGAGTCTGGACAAAGGTGGAGTTTTTAGGAAACATTACCTATTGATTTCTCATTGCAAGTGGTGGAGGGATGATCTCTTGCTAGATGTTTTTAAAAGTTACTATTATTATTACTATTATTCCAGGGAAGAAACAATAAGATAGAAATGACTATTTTCTTCTATAGTGAATTACCTGTCACTTCCTGCTTCACTCTGCTCCTCCTTAGATTTCATTATTTGGAGATAACTTATGAAAAGCAACTTCAAAGTCTGTATATTACCATGCTCATTCTCTCAAGTATTCCACTTAATGGGTTTTGCATGTTCTGAATTTCAGATTATGGAATCATAGGCAAACTCCATAATCTGGCTCTAGCAATTAACAGACACAGATTTGATTATTCAATCCTGAACTGCTAGGGAAAGCTTTTATTCATCCTATACACCCATAATTGCCCGATCTTTCCTTTGCAGCTGCCTGCCTCTCAGCGACCCAGTTGGGTTTCACTTTGCAGACTACTAACTCCTAATCAAAAACCCCAGCATTTGTGATAGAGAAAACATCCATCCAGTACTACAACAAAATGTGAAGACCAATCCTTTCCTGTCATAAAAATGGCCCAAAGGCAAAGTCTTATTTCTACCGTACAAAGGTCCCCGTCTATACATTGTGTGGCCTACTTATTGTATATTAATGAAATCCACTATAAGAAAACACAAATTTGTAAAGCACTGCGGGTATATGACATGGGTGGAGATAGGTAAGAAGGTAGAAACTGACAGCAAAGTGTAAAATCATGTATTTGCTTTAAACAAAGGTTTACACAAACACTCTATAACACTCATACCTGGTATATTTAAGTGCACCTATACGTCTTGATAAGGTGACTTACAACCTTCTGCTTGAGCATTACATTTCCTTTATATCTCTTTAGTTTCACCAATACAATTCCCATGTTAGATCATGGTAGAATAGCCTGTATATACTTGTTCTTGATAAGAGTACATTACTTATCAAAAGAAGGAATTAAAAAATATGTATTGAATACCTACTATAAATGTACTGTAAAATGTAATGAGGGGTGCCTGGGTAGGACACTCAATAAAGCATCTGACTTTGGCTCAGGTCATGATCTCATGGTTACTGAATTTGAGCCCCGCGTTGGGCTCTGTGCTGACTGCTCAGACCCTGGAGCCTGCTTCAAAGTCTGCGTCTCCCTCTCTCTCTGCCCTTTCTCTGCTCATGCTCGCTCACTCGCTCTCTCCCTCTCTCTGTCACTCCCTCTCTCTCTCTCTCCAAAATACATAAACATTAAAAAAACTAAATGTATTGAATACCTACTATAAAATGGTGCATAAATGTGTAGCTAAAAGTGAGAGAGAATATATGTGAAAACACTTAACACAGGGCCTGGTACTCAATACATGTTGTTTTAATGAAGTTTACCTTTTAGTGCAAAATATATTAGAATATACTTGATAGAAGATATAATCAGAACCTCAAGTTTGATTCCTAAGATGAATATTTTCTCCAAAATATTACCAAATAAATAAGTAAAACCACAGAGCTTGCTGTGTGAGCATGAGTAATCTATTTGACCAGTAGCTCAATTAAATTGAAGAAGATGAAATAATCAAATTACGAACACTAGAGTGACTGAAAACAATACTGCTGCAAGCAAGCATGCATGCATACACATACATACACACACACACACACACACACACACACATCAATTAAAAAATAGGATAGGATTACCACCATGAATGTGGATTTAGAATGCAACAAACATTGTTTTTCTTCTTAAGAAAAATAGAGGTCTTGGGGCGCCTGGGTGGCTTAGTCGGTTAAGCGACCGACTTTCGCTTAGGTCATGATCTCACGGTTCGTGGGTTCGAGCCCCGCGTCGGGCTCTGTGCTGACTGCCAGCTCGGAGCCTGGAGCCTGTTTCAGAGTCTGTGACTCCCTCTCTCTCTGACCCTCCCCTGCTCACGCTGTCTCTCTCTCTCTCCTAGAAATAAATAAAAACATTAAAAAAAAAAAAGTATTTCTTGTCTTAAATGAAAAATAATAATTAACAANGTCTCTCTCTCTCCTAGAAATAAATAAAACATTAAAAAAAATAGAGGTCTAAATCTAGATCTTACATCTATATTCAGTTCCCCATATACTCTTGGAGGACACTGATTATACAGTGCAAGTAGTGGTCATCAATTATGGAATGAAAATAGAAAATTAATGAAAAGTACTAGTGTTCTCTTTTCTCGAATTAGTTGTGGTTTCTGGAAAGAATAGACATTTTAGAGAAAGTGGAGCAAGGTGCAGCCACCCCAATATTCCAACTGGAAGATCACTAACAACTTGTTACGAACAGTCATTTTCTGACATTTGGAGTTTCTCAGACTGTACAAATGGTATGCGTGTATGTTAATCCAAAGATATGGATTTTCTACAGTATTTATTAAAATTTTATGATAATATAACAATGCTGAGACACCATAGCCTATGGTCAGGTACTAAAATATCAAACAAGAGACAGATTTTTATGTCTCCTGATTCACTACACTAATATTTTCATGAACTGAAGATAATGTTAGATAGTTCCTTCCCTAACTGAAACTGGAAAGACTGAGGAGATAAACTTGATGCCTGACCTTGACATTTGTAAGAGTAAGTGAAGTTTAAAGCTTGCCAAAAGATTTACAATTCCTCTTTAAATTAATTTCCAAAAATATTAAATTATGTCTTATGCACAAGCACATTCAATTTTATTTTTGCAATATCATAGAAATTATTATGCATGGTGTTGGAGTTTTTAGGGGGGAAAACATTTCAATCTTTATTCTGAAGTTGGATTCTGTACCCCAAGGATAACTTCTTTTGAAATATCTTTCCAGTTACAGAGGTCTTAAAGGCTTCGTTAATAAGTCTCCTTTAAAAGCATAAACCATTTTCCTCTGGCCTTGAATCTAGTAGGTTCTCAAAAAATATTGTTGAAGTGTGCTGTGACTTTGTCTTCTTTTGAAGATTCATTACATGGAGAAACAGGTAAGATGACATCTTGACTCCAAAAATTAGAGATTAAGAAACTTTGACATTGATTTCCTTCTACACAGTTCAGTGGAAGAAGCAAGCTCACCATGGAAGAAGCCATTCTGGAGCTAGCAACTTCTACATCAGTACCAGTATTGGTGAGGCCGAAGATGCTCAATGACATTGCTCCAGGACTGAGACCTAAAGCCAAACTGGAAGAAAGGGACATAGGCCTCTGGGATGGGGATGAGAGAGATCTGAAATAAAATAAAATTTATCTTTTGCCTTATTGTTATCTTTGTTTTTTTTTTTTTTTCTTATTGTTATCTTTGAACCACTACATCAAAATCACCTGTGGAGTAATTACAAAAAAAAAAAAAAAAAAAGATTCCTGACCTGTCACCCAAATCTATCGAACCAGATTCTCAACTATGGGAATACTCTGAAAACTGCTGTTTTGAGTAATCACCCCCAAGTGATTATTATGAATAGTAAAGTTTCAGAACCACAAAACGGATACATCTATAAGTAGACCAAAATCCCAAGGTATGGCTCTCCCAAGGACTCTTTGAATATGAAAAGGACTTTACCCAACTATATACTTTCCCATAAAGCAAAACCTGAAAATAGCAGCAAAAACAGTAGAAATATAGTTGAGTAAATGCACAGGGCTTTGGAAAGAAACTTCAATACCACAGGTTTCCTTCTCCCTATCCACAGGGCTTAAATATTGCCCAATGTATTTTCAAATGCTTCTGTGCTTTTTGGCAGAGAAGCTCAGGACTGTGACTGAAAGTAGCCACTGCCATGGCCCTGGTCACACCCACTTCCTTAGTGGTCACTTCTGAAAGCTTCATGGGATACTGGAAAGTAGGGGTTTAGGGTCATATATAATTTCTAGTTAACTACAAATTAGGCAGAATTTAGATTTAACCTCCAATGTGGAAAATCGCTCTAGAACAAGATTACTTTCCTATATCTGGAAAACATCTAGACGGGTTAAGAGCTGACTTCCTCACTAATGATTTTATCTCTTCATTAAGACTCCTACTCCTCTCCTTAGCCCAGGATATCAGGGCTACCTCAAGAAAGAAGCCAAACTACACATGGTGGGGAGTCCCAAATATCACTACGAGTAGGGAAGTAAAATAACAAAAGTCTCAACAAGAGAGACCAAGAGACACTATTGAAAGAACACTGCCCAAATGGACAGGCCCTGGACAGTCAATGAATGTTCTTTAATATAGGAGTATTCACAGGTGCACAGTGCATAACAAGCATTTAAAACTAACAAGAGACAGAAAGCTAGTAAAAATGACAAAACGGAAGAATTCTCTTCTAAAGAAATTCGAGGAAGAAATGAGAGCTAAAGAACTGCTCAAAACAGATATAAGCAACATAACTAAACAAAACGTTGGAATAATAGTCATAAAATTAATCGCTGGGCTTGCAAAAGGCATGGAAGACATCAGAGAAGCTATTGCTACAAAGACTATGGAGCTTAAAAATACTTGTGATGAATTAAAAAATGCTATAAATGAGGTGCATAATAAAATGGAGGCGTCCAATGCACGGATTGAAGAGGCAGAGAGGAGAATAGGTGAATGAGAAGACACAATTATAGAAAAAGAAGAAGCTGAGAAAAAGAGAGATAAACTGATCCAGGAACATGAAAGGAGAGCTCAAGAGCTGAGTGATACAATCAAATGGAACAATATCCGTATCATAGGAATTCCAGAAGAGGAAGAGAGAGGGAAAGGCGATGAATGACTCCCTGAACAAATTATAGCAGTGAACTTCCCCAATTTGGGGAAGGAAACACAGATTTAAATCCAAGAGGCACAGAGAATGCCCCTAAGACATAACTTGAATCAATCTTCTGCACAACATATTGTAGTGAAACTGGCAAAATAGAAGGACACAGAGAATTCTGAAAGCAACTAGAGATAAAAGGGCCTGAACATACAAAGAGAAAACTATCAGAGTAGGTACACACCTATCTACTGAAACTTGGCAAGCCAGAAAGGAATGGCAAGAGATCCTCAATGTGATGAACAGAAAAAATATGCAGCCAACAAGGCTCTATCCAGCAAGCCTGTCATTCAGAATAGAAGGAGAGATAAAAGTCTTTCCAAATAAACAAAATTGGAAAGAATTCATCACCACTAAACCAGCCCTACAAGAAATGCTCAGGGGAATTCTTTGAGGGAAACGTTGCAAGGAACGCAAGGTACCAGAGACACCACCACAAGCGTTCAGAACCC
Organism: Hyaena hyaena; assembly: GCF_003009895.1. Lineage (NCBI taxonomy): Eukaryota > Metazoa > Chordata > Mammalia > Carnivora > Hyaenidae > Hyaena > Hyaena hyaena. The sequence continues at coordinate 394,293 of NW_024081239.1, read as the reverse complement.
TACAAAGAACACAGTGACTCTAAACCCATATTTTTCACCAATAACACTGAATGTAAATGGACTAAACGCCCCAATCAAAAGACATAGGGTAGCAGAATGGATTGACAAAAGCAAAATCAATCTATTTGCTGTCTACAAGAGACTCATTTTAGATCTGAGGACACCATAAAATTGAAAGTAAGGGGATGGAGAAATACTGATCATGCTACTGGACGTCAAAAGAAAGCTGGAGTAGCCATGCTTATAGGAGACAAACGGTACTTTAAAATAAAGGCAGTAACAAGGGATGAAGAAAGGCATTATATAATAATTACAGGATCTATCCATCAGGAAGAGCTAACCATTATAAATGTCCACACACCAAATACGGAAGCACCAAAATACATAAAACTATTAATCACAAACAAAAACAATCTTATGGATAGGAATGTGCTAATAGCAGGGGACTTTAATACTCCACTTACAGCAATGGATAGAACACTAGACAGAAAATCACTAAAGAATCAATGGACTTGAATGACACATTGGACCAGATGGGTTTGACAGATATATTTAGAACTCTATATCCTGAGGCCAGGGAATTCACTTTCTTAACTGCGCATGGCACATTCTCCAAGATAGATCATATACTTGGTCCTAAAGCAGCCCTCAATAAATATAAAGGAATTGAGATCATAGCATGCACATTTTCAGATCACAATGCTATGAAACTTGAAATCAATTACAGGAAGAAGTCTGGAACACCTCCAAAAACATGGAGGCTAAAGAATACCCTACTCAAGAACGAATGGGTCAATCAGGCAAGTAGTGAAAAAATTTAAAAATATATGGAAACAAATGAAAACGAAAATACAACAATCCAAACTCTATGGGATGTGGCAAAGGCAGTCCTGAGAGGAAAGTACATTACACTCCAGGTCTATTTCACGAAATTAGAAAAAGCACAAATGCAAAATCTAACAGCGCACCTAAAGGAACTAGGGGAGCAACAAGAACATCTGAAACCTAGTAGAAGAGGAATAAGAAAAAAAATCAGGGCAGAAATAAACAATATACAATCCAAAAACACAGTTGAACACATCAATGAAACCAAGAGTTGGCTTTTTGAAAAAAAAAAAAGCAAAATTGATAAACCTCTAGCCAGGCTTCTCAAAAAGAAGAGAGGGTGCACCCAAATAGACAAAATAATGAGTTAAAATGGATTTATCAAAAACAATCCCTCAGAGATTCAAGTAATTATCCGGGAATACTAAGAAAAATTATATGCCAACAAATTGGACAACCTAGAACAAATGAACAAATTCCTAAACACACACTCACTACCAAAACTCAAATGGAAAGAGATAGAAAACCTGAACAGACCCATAAGTAGTGAAGAAATTGAATCAGTTATCAAAAATCTCCCAACAAATAAGAGCTCTGGGCCAGATGGCTTCCCTGGGGAATTCTACCAGACATTTAAATCAGAGTTAATACCCATTCTTCTCAAGCTATTCCAAGAAATAGAAATGGAAGGAAAACTTCTGGACTCATTCTATGACGCTAGCATCATTTCGATTCCCAAGCCAGACATGGAACCACCAAAAAAAGAACTACAGGCCAATATCCTTGATGAATACGGATGCAAAAATCCTCAACAAGATCCTTGCAAATCGAATTCAATAGCACATAAAAATAATTATCCACCATGATCAATTGGGATTCATTCCTGGGTAGCAGGGGTGGTTCAATATTTGCAAATCAATCAATGTGATAAATCACATTAACAAAAGACAAGATAAAAACCATGTGATCCTGCCAATAGATGCAGAAACAGCATTTGACAAACCACAGCATCCTATCTTAATCAAGACTCTCAAGAAAGTCGGGATAGAAGGAACTTAGTTAAATATCGTAAAGGCCATCTATGAGAAGCCTTCAGCTAACATCCTCAACGGGGAAAAACTGAGAGCTTTCCCCCTGAGATCAGGAACACGACAGGGATGTCCACTCTCACCACTCTTGTTTAACATAGTGCTGGAAGTCCTAGCATCACCAATCAGACAACAAAAGGAAATAAATGGCATCAGAAATGGCAAAGAAGTAGTCAAACTTTCACTTTTCACAGACGACATGATACTCTACATGCAAAACCCAACAGACTCCCCCAGAAGCTGACTAGAACTGATCCATGAATTCAGCAAAGTCGCAGAAGTACAAAATCGATGTACAGAAATCGGTCCCATTTTTCCACAATAATAAAGCTACAGAAAGAGAAATCAAGAAACTGATCCCATTCACAATTGCACAAAAAAACATAAAATAACTAGGATTAATCCTAACCAAAGATATAAGAGATCTGTATGATGAAAACTATAGAAGACTTATGAAGGAAATTGAAGAAGACATGAAGAAATGGGAAAACATTCCATGTTCATGGATCGGAATAAATATTGTTAAAATGTCATTACTACCCAAAGCAATCTACACAGTAAATGCAACCCAAATCCGAATTGTACCAGCATCCTTCTCAAAGCTAGAAAAAAACTATCCTAAAATTTGTATGAAACCACAAAAGACCCCAAATAGCCAAAGTAATACTGAAGAAGAAAACCAAAACGGGAGGCATCACCATCCCAGACTTTAGCCTCTGCTACAAAGCTGTCATCATCAAGACAGTATGGTATTGGCACAAAAACAGACACATAGAACAATGGAATAGGACTGAGAACTCAGAATTGGACCCACAAATGTATGGCCAACTAATCTTTGACTAGCAGGAAAGAGTATCCAATGGAAAAAAGACAGCCTGTTTAACAGATGGTGCTGGGAAAACTGGACAGCAACATGCAGAAGAATGAAACTAGATCACATTCTCACACCATACACAAAAATAAAGTCAAAATGGATAAAGGACCTGAATGTGAGACAGGAAACCATCTATACCCTAGAGGAGAAAGCAGGAAACAACCTCCTTGACCTCTACTGCAGCAATTTCTTACTTGACACATCCCCAAAGGCAAGGGAATCAAGAGAGAAATTAAACTACTGGGACTTCATCAGGATCAAAAGCTTCTGCACAACAAAGCAAACAATAAAACTAATAGGCAATTGATGCGATGGGAAAAGATAGTTGCAAATGATATATCAGATAAAGGGCTAGTATCCAAAATCTATAAGGAACTCGCAATCTCCCCACCAGAAAAACAAGTAATTCAGTGAAGAAATGGGCAGAAGACATGAACAGACACTTCTCCAAAGAGGACATCCAGATGGCCAAGAGATGAATGAAATGATGCTCAGCATCCCTCATCATCAGGGACATGCAGATCAAAACCACACTGAGATACCACCTCACGCCGGTCAAAGTGGCTAAAAGAAACAAATCAGGAGACTCTAGATGCTGGCGAGGATGTGGAGAAACGGGCACCCTCCTACACTGTTGGGAATGTAAACTGGTGCAGCCCCTCTGGAAAACAGTGTGGAGGCTCCTCAAAAACTTAACAATAGAATTCCCCCATGACCCAGCAATAGCACTGCTAGAATTTACCCAAGGAGTAGAGGAGTGCTGATGCATAGGGGCACATGTACCCCAATGTTAATAGCAGCACTCTTGACGATAGGCAACACTTGGAAAAAGCCTAAATGTCCATGAAGTGATAAATAAATCAAGAAGATATGGTTTATCTATCCAATGGAATACTACATGGCAATGAGAAAGAATGAAATCTGGCCATTTGTAGTAACATAGATGGAACTTGAGGGTGTTATGCTGAGCGAAATAAGTAAGGCAGAATAGGACAGATACCATATGTTTTCACGTTAAGTGGATCAGGAGAAACTTAACAGAGGACCATGGGGGAGGAGAAGGGTGAAAAATAGTTGGGGACATGGAGGGAGGCAAACAATGAGAGAACTTTGAACACTGAGAACAAACTGAGTGCCAATGGGGGTGGGGGAGAGGGAGAGGGGGGTGATGGGCATGGAGGAGGGCACTTGTTGGGATGAGCACTGGATGTTTATGGGAACCAACTTGACAATAAACTATGAAAGGAAAAAAAGACTTAAAACTTGTTCTTGTTTTGGTCTATATGGATCCTGCCACATCAATTATCTATCCCTCCTTCTCCTTTATGTATACCTATTGAATACCCACTCTTTCATAAAAAGTAGCTAGAAATATCTCTTCAAAGAAGTCTTCTGTGATTCCTAAATAAAGTTCATTCATGCTTACTCTGTGCCTTATATGGTTTTTTTTAATTGCATTTATCATAATATGAATATTCTCTGGGTAAAATTTTTATCTTACTTATCACGCCCCCTAATACCTAACATATAACTAGTACATGGTAAACACTAAATTTCTGAAGTTAACTGAACATGGATTGTATATGTGAGTATAAACTAGTAACAGTGTATCTATAATTCCTGCATCCTTATGTATAATTTTTCCTGAGCAGAAAATATTATCAAGATTTTACATGTAGTAACTGCATTAACTGCCCTGAAAGAATATCGAATGCATAGTTTTTTACATCTAATAAACCTTCATGGGGGCATCTGGGTGGCTCAGTCGGTTAAGCATCCGACTTTGGCCCAGGTCATGATCTCACGGTTCATAGGTTTGAGCCCCACATCGGGCTCTGTGCTGACAGCTAGCTCAGAGCCTGGAGCCTGCTTCAGATTCTGTGTCTCCCTTTCTCTCTGACCCTCCCCTGCTCAGGCTGTCTGTCTGTCTGTCTGTCTCTCTCTCTCTCAGAAATAAATAAAACATTAAAAAATATTTTTTAAAAAAAACCATGCTGCTGGTTGTAGGGCTGTATAAAGCTTTGTCTCCCAGAGACACATCCAAATCTAGGGCAAACAGACCTTTTTTTTCTTTCCCCCCACATCTAAGGTTTCAAATCCATGCGGCAAGGAAGGCAAAGCAAATGGCCTTTACAGACTATGCAATTTAACAGCAGTGAACAAACCAGCCATTTGGTGCCCATGCAAGCATTCCATGCCATCTTTTCAGGTCACATGACGGATTTGGGCCTAGCATAGCTAATGACATGAGAAAAAAAAAAAGAGGAGAAATAGGTTTTCCTTCACAGGGACATTCAAATTCACAGATACCAATTCTGATTTAGTAAAGCCCAGCTAGTCTCTGTCATTTAGTCCCAGCACTTAGATTAAGAATCACTAGGGTCGGGGCGCCTGGGTGGCTTAGTCGGTTAAGCGTCCGACTTCCGCTTAGGTCATGATCTAGCGGTTCGTGGGTTCGAGCCCCGCGTCGGGCTCTGTGCTGACTGCCAGCTGGGAGCCTGGAGCCTGTTTCAGTCTGTGACTCCCTCTCTCTCTGACCCTCCCCTGCTCATGCTGTCTCTCTCTCTCTCTCTCCTAGAAATAAATAAAAACATTAAAAAAATTAAAAAAAAAAAAAAAGAATCACTAGGGTCATCCTCCAGGTGCACATAGAGGTTAATAAAATAATAACTAAAGTTTTGTGTTTTTTTTTTTTTTTTGGCTTCCTAGGGCCTCTGCAAGGTACACCAAAATCATTCGTCATTATTAGGCCTAGTCAGCATTAGATAATTTCTATTCAAAGGCCTTTTTGTCACAGTCAAGACCTAGCCCATTCAGGGATCCTTATCTTCACCCCAGTAATATTGAAGTTATTTGGATCATATTCATGGAGACTTATCTAGGGCATTCCTGAAGTCTGCAGATTCTCTTTGGAATCTTTCTTTGGGAATACCAGAGGTCAAAGACAAACTCTACCCATTCTTCAAGGCCAACCCAAATTCTATCACTTCATGAAGCTTTTCTAAGTTCATTCTACTCCTATCTGAACAAAACTTTCTTTGCAATTTAATGGTGCTAACAGTCTATGTTCCATGAGTGAAGGTTTGATGACATGATTTTGTGTGTTGTTACCCAATTTTTTCATGTAAGATATTTTTTTCTTCCCAAAGGACAGTGGTAGGAAGTTCCCTTAGGGTAAAAATCAAGACTTCCCATTTGAGTCCAGTTTAACAAATGTCTTCTAACACTTACTATGTTCTATATTATATTGGTTAGGATACTTTTGGTTGCAATCCACAGAAACCCAATTGAGTAGCTTATGCATATATGGTGTCTTAATTACATGGATACAGAAGTATCTTGTGTGACCCACGAGAGAAATACAGCTGTACATAAGGAATGGACTGCTTTTATCCTTCTTTCTTTGCAAACCAGTTTCCTTTACCTTTGGGACCAACATGGTAAAAAACATAGTTTCACATAATCCCTGGGCACACATTACTGATCCAGCCATGCAAAGGCAGAATCTCTCTCAAAGTCTCAATTCAAATTTCTGTAGCATAGACTCTGGCCCAGGTTAGGTCAGATGATCACCCCTGAGCCTGTCATCTCTACTGTGATCTAAATAGGGAGACATACGGGCACCTGGGTGGCTAGGTCGGTTGAGCGGCCAACTTCAGCTCAGGTCATGATCTTATGGGTTGTGGGTTCGAGCCCTGTGTCGGGCTCTGCTGACAGGTAGCTCAGACCCTGGAGCCTGTTTCAGATTCTGTGTCTCCCCCTTCTCTGACCCTCACCTGCTCATGCTGTCTCTCTCTCTCTTTCAGAAATAAATAAAACATTAAAAAATAAAAAAATAAATGGCAAGACATATGAATAATAAGATAATTTCAATATAATATGGTTAAGTGTTTTTAAAAAGAGGTAACTTTATGGTTCGATCAGAGCCAAAGAAGGGAAAGGGGTGTTCAGAGAATGTTATTGAAAAAAACATTAACAGGTAGGAAAGGCATTCCAAACAGAGGAGACATCATGAATAAAGAAAGATATGGACACATGAAACAGAATGGTGTATCTGAGCCTCTACAAGTATCATTAAATAAGAGACACAACATGTTTAAAAAGAGGCTGGAGAGGTAGGAAGTGGCAAGATCACAAACTTCCTTGAATGACATATTAGAATAATTGGTTCTATGTAGAATATAGTATAATCTGATTTATATTCTAGATCACTCTGACAGCTGTACAGAGAATAAATTGCAAGAGGAAGAACATGCCCCAGCAACTCAGTATGAGGCATGCCTTTGGTCTTACTAGTTGAATAAATGCAATTCATGGCATATTATTCCTGGCCAACAATTCCATAACAGATCATCATCTAGTTGATCACTACTACCTCCTCCCTCACCTCTTAGGTTCCAGGTGGATTTGTTTATGTATTCCAGTGACTAAGTCACTAGTTTTAGATTCCAGGCTGTTCTGGAGACCTCCATAAGGCACAACGAAGCCATAATTAGAAATCAGGGGTTCAGTATTTCAGAAAGACATTGTGGGACAATATGAACTCTAATTGCAAACAGTTAGCCTGGGGCTTAAAAAAAAAAAGCTTATCAGGTCACGTAGTGAGATTGGGTTAAAACAGCCATGATTCACAAGATTCACCTTCTCCCAGTACTTCACAGGTGCATTCTTAGTTATCTCTCTCTCTCTCCTCATACCACCACCTATATATCTACTCCATCAGCCTGCAAACAGCTGCAACATTCCTTCAGTGATAGTAATCTGTGACTATGAGTCAGTAACAAGAAAAGAGAGTGGACAATCCAATTGAAGTTGTTCTGGACCGAAAAAAAAAAACATTTGCCTACACCATGCCTGTAGAGCTGGTTTTGAGTAATCAAAACTCCCCTGTCATTCTACCAATCCTATCAACTAATACATTCAGTGACAGGTACCATTTGAGAATTGTTTTAGCAAAGCAAACCTGGCCCTTCAGCTCTCCCAGACTGGAAAAGTTTTCAAAATCTCATTCATTCTCTCTTTTTCTCTCACTCTCTCAATAGAGCAACATTTTATTTGACAAAAAGAAATCAACTCAGACATCCAATAAAGTTTACCACTCAAGAGACACACTGAAAGGTCACCCAAAGTTAGTGCCTGGCATTTGCTGTCACAGACAGTGGCTTTCATGTGGAACCACACAGTTTTTTAGAGCTGGCACTGTCTGTGGTCTATAACATCCCTATTTCCAGGAATAGAGTCCTGAGGACACATGTCAGAGTCTAATTCCCTACCTGACTGCCCTTTTCACTGTGCTTTCCCTTCTCTCACAGTGTAATCTACCCACTTGTGATTAAGACATCTGAGGATCTTTCTTCCGTACTATCCACCCCAACTCCCACAATCCCACCCCCAGTCACTCCTTTTCTTCCTGCCTATTGCCATTACCTCTCCAAGCTAAAATTTATCTTACTCAGCAGAGGAGCTGTTTCCACTAAAAGGACAATGGAGAGAAATTCTCAGCTAGTACATCAACAAAGTTGAAAACTTTGTAACACTTTCACACATACCCCTAAAATAGAAACATATGGGCATAGAAATATGGCCATGGAATTGATGACAATATGTGTATATACATTCATGCAAACACATAAGCATTATTTCTATGGTCATGGAACACCAAATAAAGACTGAGTAAGAGAAAGAATGAGACTAGGCCAATCCAGGGATTGGATTCTCACAGTGGAGAGTGACTTACTCCCAAAGGAAACCTTTGTACAGAGAGAAAAACACAACTCAGTCTATTCCTCTTCAAGAGATGGTTCAGACACCTAATCAGTTAGTAATTCAAAGCCAGAGGCAGGCAGAGGCTTTGTGGCAAGAGGCTCCCTTTTTTATCTCCTCCATAAGAGAATCTTTGTCTTTCCTGTTCAGGCTCTCTGTACTCTTGGGAGAATCTCAATTCTGAGGAATGAAAAGAACTAATAAAGACCTTCATATTGATATTTTAATGAAATGTTATTCTTTCCAAGGATGTTTGCATTTCAAAAGAGAGTAGAGAATATAACCTCAAGGAATGAATCTCTAAGAGTGAATTTCAGAAATATTTTAGTTGGGTAAGGAAGTTATAAATGGTAAGGAAATAGGATGGAGTGGGGGTTCCATCATCCTTCAAATTACACAAATATTTTTTCTTGTCTATATGTAAAAACAACACGGTGTTGAGACCCTCTCAAAGTACTTAATATGTTCCCACTGTCTATAAAATCAAGTCCATGCTCCTTAGCCTAACATTCAAATCTCTACGGATTTTTCAAGCTCATTTTCTAATGTTCCACTGTAAATCTTCATTACTCCACTCAATATTTCCCAAACATACCTTGACTTACTAATTCTTGCTCTCATGAGGCTTCTTCCTAGAATTCCCTGAAAGTGAATTCTTCCAACTTCAATCCCACTCATTCTTTCAGACATAGCTTAAATCTTACCTCCTCTATAAAATGTTCCCTAAGGATCTGAAGCAAAATTAATCTCTCACCAAATATTTATTTGCATTCCTGCATTATAAATAAAATACAAAAAAAATACAATACCACACAGTGATTAGAGTTAGATAGGTCTAGCTTCGTAACCAACCTATATCATTTTCTATGAACTGTGTGAGCCTGGATAAGAAGCCTATTTCTTTAGACCTTATTTTCCTTGTGTTTAAGGCATAGATAGATAATAATAGTAACTATCTTACAAAATTGTAAGCATTAAATAAGATAATTTATACAAAGCACTAAACAAGTGCCTGAATGAATAATAGCTATTATTGTATCCATGCATTCACAATAATTCTATGATGACCCTGGAATATTTAATCAAGCCTTCTTCCTTTTATAACCTACTGCCTCCATATGTGTTTCATCTTGCCTTCCTAACTTGAACTATCAGAGTATGTTAGACATTATTAGGTGTCCACCAAAATCCATTCTTCTCTTCTTTTTGAAACATGAACAGAGACTACATTACACAACTTCCACGCAGCTCACTGTGGCTATGTAACTACAGATGAAAGAGTCTTGTTTTCTAGTTTCATCTTTGTCAGTAAATTTCTATAAGACCTTGCAAAAGTCACTTTATTTCTGATGTCATTATTATCATTTGTGATCTGGGAATAATAAATGATAATGACTATAATCTCTGAAATAATCTTCCTTCCAATTACTCTGCCCCCAAATTCAGGTACTGGGTCCCATATTTCTTAACTGTTCCCAAATATATAAAGATATTTCATATTCATAAGGGGCTCTATAAATGTGAACAAACAGCAAAAGAGGACCTAGAAGACACATATGACCTCAAGTAATCAGGAAAGAAAGGCAAGAACACTTTTGTCTTCATCTTAAAAGCCCACATAAACTGTGCAATATTGTATTAGAATGAATGTCCACAAAGGTCAACCCTAATTAGAACTAAAATAAATATTATAAGTAACTCATCTTTCTTTATTGATTCAATAAAATACCCAATTTCCATTATTCAAAAAGCATTTTTGAGACAAAAAAATAGAGTAGAACTACTAAAATGGAAAATAAAAGAAGGGACATTACTACTGAATATAGAGAAATAAAACAATAAGGGAATGCTGCAAAAAACTGTATACCAACAAATTAGATAAGCTACATGAATTTGATATGTTTCTAGAAAGACATGAACCACTGAAACTTAAGAGTAAATGGAAAATCAGAATAAACCTATAACAAGTAAAGCAATTAAAATAGTAATTTTTAGGTGTGATTAACCGGAGAGTGGTGGCAAGTTGCTGCAAGTCCAGGGGAAAGGAAAGAAAAGCTGAGATTCCTCATAGAACCATCCCTGGAGAAGAGAATAATCTCGGCTTGGAAAGAGAGTGTTTTTTAAGCTCTGGCTGGAGTGCTGACTTTAAACTAGGTGACCCGATCCCAGAAGGTGCCAGGAAAAACTGAACTGTAGCGCACCCGGCACCATCCAAGGCAACTGCTCCCCAGGGAAGCGGCAGCAAGGCCTGCGGCGGCGGTGCCGGCAGCCCACTGAAGCGGCAGTGGTCACAGTGCCCGGTGAAGCAGCGGCGGCCCATGCGGCAGCGGCCCGCTAAAGCAGCAGCGGCGGCGGAGACCAGGTGAAGCGGTGCTGGCGCCCAGTGAAGACGAGGCAGCGCACGCGACAGCGGCCCGCTGAAGTGGCTACGGCGGAGCGCGCCGCGGCGGCAACCTGGTGAAGCAATGCCGGCGCCTCGTGAAGCAACAGCGGCACACAAGACAGCGGCCAGCTGAAGCATCAGTGGCGGCGGGCTGTGGCGACACGGACTCTGCAGACCTTAAGTTGCTACTTCCCCTAAGGCACTGGAGTTGTATCCGTGCTTGACCCCTGGGGATCCGAGGCTGTGACACTTCCCCCATGCCCCACTCAATGCCCGACAATAGGGAAGCAGTGACCTGCGGGACTGTTCAGGGCAGTATAACAAAGCTCAAGGACTGGGACCTGGAAACAAGGCGGGGCATGGGGCATAGAACTCAGCCCACCTTGGCTACATCCTAAGCATAGGGAGATCCGAGCGAAGAAGTGATTTGCAACGCTTGGTTGAGAAGGGACTGGGGCTACACAATTCTTCTCCCCACAACCACCAAGGACTGGCCTCAGGGAGGCCAGCGGACACAGTGGAGACAAGACCTGCCTACACCAAACCAGGCCCATCCTCTGCAGATTGCTGTTTCGATGTTGTTGTTGCTGTTTTTACCTGAGCCTAGGTTTGCATGTTTATTAGTTTTGTCTATGCATTTGTGTACCTTTGCTCCCTCTGAGGTTGTCTGTTTTCTTTTTCCAGGGCTGCCTCAAGAAACAAGCCAAACTACACATGGTGGAGAGTCCCAAATACCACTATAAGTAGGAAAACAAAATAACCAAACTCTCAACAAGGGAAAACAAGAGACACCATTGAAAGAACACTTCCTGAACAGACAAGACCTGAACAGTCAAAGAGCCCTCTCTAATACAGCAGAACTCACAGGGGCAGAGCGTACAACAAGCTTTTAAAATTAACAAGAGATAGAAAGCTAAGAAAATAACGAAACGGAAGAACTCTCCTCCAAAGAAATTCCATGAAGAAATGACAGCTAGAGAACTGCTCAAAACAGATATAAGCAACATAACTAAACAAGAATTTAGAACAATAATCATAAAATTAATTGCCAGGCTTGAAAAAAGCATGGAGGACATCAGAGAACTATAGCTACAAACAATATGGAGCTTAAGAGGAGTTATGATGATTTCAAAAATGCGATAAATGAGATGCATAATAAACTGGAGGCATCCAATGCATGGATTGAAAAGGCAGAAAGGAGAATAAGTGATTTAGAAGACACAATTATAGAAAAAAAAGAAACTGAGAAAAAGAGAGACAAACTCATCCAGGAACATGAAAGACGAGTTCAAGAGTTCAGTGATACAATCAAACGGAACAATCTCCATGTCATAGGAATTCCAGAAGAGGAAGAGAGAGGGAAAGGTGCTGAAGGAGTCCTGGAACAAATTATAGCAGAGAACTTTCCCAACCGGAGGAGAGAAGTAGAAGTTGAAATTCGAGAGTCACAGAGAACTCCTTTCAGAGATAACTTGGATCGATCTTCTGTACGACATATCATAGTTAAACTGGCAAAATATAAGGACAAAGAGAATTCTGAAAGCAGCTAGGGAGAAAAGGCCCTAACATACAAAGGGAAACCTATCACAGTGGTGACAGACCTATCTAATGAAATTTGGCAGGCCAGAAAGGAATGTCAGAAGATCTTCAATGTGATGAACAGAAAAAATATGCAGCCAAGAATCCTCTATCCAGCAAGCCTGTCATTCAGAATAGAAGGAGAGATCAAAGTCTTTCCAAATAAACAAAAATTGAAAGAATTTCTCAGCACTAAGCCAGCCCTACAAGAAATCCTGAGGGGGACTCTGTGAGGGAAGTGTTGCAAGGAATGAAGACACGAGAGACACCACCACAAGCATGAATCCCACAAAGGACACAATGACTCTAAACCCACATATTTCAATTATAACACTGAATATAAATGGGCTGAATGCTCCAATCAAAAGACACAGGGTAGCAGAATGGATTAAAAAACAAAATCCATCTATGTGCTGTCCACAAGAAACGAATTTTAGACGGGAAGATACCTTCATATTAAAAGTAAGGGGATGGAGAAATATGTATCATGCTACTGGAAGTCAAAAGAAAGCTGGAGTAGTTATACTTATATCGGACAAGCTGGACACTAAAGTAAAGGCAGTAACAAGGGATGATGAAGGGCATTATATAATATCCATCAGGAAGAGCTAACCATCATAAATGTCTATGCACCGAATTCAGATGCACCCAAATACATAAAACAATCACAAACATAAACAATCTTATGGATAGGAATGTACTACTAGCAGGGTACTTTAATACTCCACTTACAGCAATGGATATATCAACTACACAGAAAATCACTAAAGAAACAATGGACTTGAATGACACATTGGACCAGATGGATCTGACAGATATATTTAGAACTCAACATCCTGACGCCATGGAATTCACTTTCTTCTCAAGTGTGCATGGCACATTCTCCAAGACAGATCACATACTGGGACATAAAGCAGCACTCAATAAATATAAAAGAATTGAGATCATACCATGCACACTTTAGATCATAATGCTATTAAAACTCGAAATCAATCACAGGAAGAAGTCTGGAAAACCTCCAAAAACATGGAGGCTAAAGAACACCCTACTAAAGTATGAAACGGCGCATAAGGCAATTAGATAAGAAAGTAAAAAATATATGGAAACAAATGAAAATGAAAATACAACAATCCAAACACTATGGGATGTGGCAAAGGCAGTCCTAAGAGGAAAGTCATTGCACTCCAGCCTATTTCAAGAAATTAGAAAAAGCGCAAGTGCAAAATCTAACAACTCACCTAAAGGAACTAGAGGCAGACCAACAAGACCACCCCAAACCCAGGAGAAAAAGAGAAATAGTAAAAATCAGAGCAGAAATAAACAACATAAAGACCAAAGAAACAATTGAACAGATCAATGAAACCAAGAGTTGATTTTTAAAAAAAATAAACCAAATTGAGAAACCTCTAGCCAGGGTTCTCAGAAAGACATGAGAGAGCACCCAATTAGACAAAATCATGAATGAAATGGACTTATTACAACCAACACCTCAGAAATACAAGCAATTATCAGGGAACACTATGAAAAATTATATGCCAACAAATTGGACAACGTAGAAGAAATGGAAAAATTCCTAAAGACACATTGATTACTAAAATTCAAATGGGAAGAGATAAAAATCTGAACAGACCCATAACTACTGAATACATCGAATCAGTTATCAAAAATCTCCCAACAAATAAGAGCCCTGGACCTGAAGGCATCCCTGGGGAAATCTACCAGATGTTTAAAACAGAATTAATACCAATTCTTCTCAAGCTATTCCAAAACATAGAAATCGAAGGAAAACTCCCGGACTCATTTTATGAAGCCAACATCACTCTGATTCCCAAGCCAGACAGAGATCCAGCAAAAAAAAAAAAAAAAAAAAAAAAAAAAAAAAAAAAAAAAAAAAAAAAAAAAAAAAAAAAAAAAAAAAAAAAAAAAAGAACTATAGGCCAATATCTTTAATGAATACAGATGCAAAAATCCTCAACAAGATACTTGCGAATCGAATCCAACAGCACATAAAAAGAATTATCCAAAGATCAAGTGGGATTCATTCCTGGGTTATAGGCCTGGTTCAGTATTCACAAATCAATCAATGTGATACATCACATCAACAAAAGAAAAGATAAAAACCATATGATCCTGTCGATAGATGCAGAAACAGCATTTGACAAAATATAGCATCCCTTCATAATAAAGACCCTCGAGAAAGTCGGGATAGAAGGAACCTACTTGAACATCCTAAAATCCATCTATGAGAAGCCCTCAGCTAACATCATCCTCAACGGGGAAAAACTGAGAGCTTTCCCTCTGAAATCAGGAACACGACAGGGATGTCCACTCTCACCACTGTTGTTTAACATAGTGCTGGAAGTCCTAGCATCAGCCATCAGACAACAAAAGGAAATCAAAGGCATCAGAATTGGCAAAGAGGAAGTCAAACTTTCACTCTTCGCAGATGACATGATACTCTACATAGAAAACCCGACAGACTCCACCAGAAGCCTACTAGAACTGATCCAAGAATTCAGCCAAGTTGCAGGGTACAAAATCAACGTACAGAAATCGGTTGCATTTTTATACACCAATAATGAAGCAACAGAAAGAGAAATCAAGAAACTGATCCCATTCACAATTGCACAAAAAACCATAAAATACCTCGGAATAAACCTAACCAAGGATACAAGAGATCTGTATGATGAAAACTATAGAAAACTTATGAAGGAAATTGAAGAAGACACAAAGAAATGGAAAAACATTCCATGCTCATGGATAGGAAGAATAAATATAGTTAAGATGTCATTACTACCTAAAGCACTCTACACATTCAATGCAATTCCAATCAAAATTGCACCAGCATACTTCTCAAAACTAGAACAAACTATCCAAAAATTTGTATGGAACCACAAAAGACCCCGAATAGCCAAAGTAATACTGAAAAATAAAACCAAAACGGGAGGTATCACCATCCCAGACTTCAGCCTCTACTACAAAGCTGTCATCCTCAAGACAGTATGGTATTGGCACAAAAACAGACACATAGACCAATGGAACAGAATTGAGAACTCAGAAGTGGACCCAAAAGTATACAGCCAACTGATCTTTGACAAAGCAGGAAAGAATATCCAATGGAAAAAAGACAGCCTTTTTAACAGATGGTGTTGGGAGAACTGGACAGCAACATGCAGAAGAATGAAACTAGATCATTTTCTCACACCATGCACAAAAATCAACTCAAAATGGATAAAGGACCTGAACGTGAGACAGGAAACTATCAACACCCTAGAGGAGAAAGCAGGAAACAACCTCCTTGACCTCCACCGCAGCAACTTCTTACTTGACACATCCCCAAAAGCAAGGGAATCAAGAGCAAAAATAAACTGTTGGGACCTCATCAAGATTAAAAGCTTCTGCACAGCCAAGGAAACAACCCAGAAAATTAATAGGCAACCAACGGAATGGGAAAAGATAGTTGCAAATGACATATCAGATAAAGGGTTAATATCCAGAATCTATAAGGAACTCACCAAACTACACGCCCGAAAAACAAACAACCCAGTGAAGAAATGGGCAGAAGACATGAACAGACACTTCTCCAAAGAGGACATCCAGATGGCCAACAGACACATGAAACGATGCTCAGCATCCCTCCTCATCAGGGAAATACAAATCAAAACCACACTGAGATACCACCTCACGCCAGTCAGAGTGGCTAAAATGAGCAAATCAGAGAACTCTAGATGCTGGCGAGGATGTGGAGAAACGGGCACCCTCCTACACTGTTGGTGGGAATGTAAACTGGTACAGCCCCTCTGGAAAACAGTGTGGAGGTTCCTCAGGAAACTAACAATAGAACTCCCTTATGACCCAGCAATAGCACTGCTAGGAATTTACCCAAGGGATACAGAAATGCTGAGGCATAGGAGCACATGTACCCCAATGTTCATAGCAGCACTCTCCACAATAGCTAAAACATGGAAAGAGCCTAAGTGTCCATCAACAGATGAATGGATCAAGAAGATGTGGTTTATCTATACCATGGAATACTACATGGCAATGAGAAACAATGAAATCTGGCCATGTGTAGCAACATGGATGGACCTTGAGGGTGTTATGCTGAGCGAAATAAGTCAGGCAGAGAAGGACAAATATCATATGTTTGCACGTATAGGAGGATTAGGAGGAACTTAACTGAGGACCATGGGGGAGAAGAAGGGGGTAAATGGTGGGGGAAAGGGAGAGAGGCAAGCCATGAGAGACTCTTGAATGCTGATAACAAACTGAGGACTCATGGGTGTGGGGGGGGTAGGGGGGATGGGCATGGAGGAGGGCACTTGTGGGGATGAGCACTGGGTACTATATGGAAACCAACTTGACAATAAACTATTAGAACAAAAAAAAAGTGAAGTTTTCTAATTAAGGAAAAAAAAAAAGATCATAGAAGCCATATATGAAAGACCCAATGCTAATGTCATCCTCAATGGGGAAGAAATGAGAGCTTTCCCCCTAAGGTTGGGAACAAGACAGGGATGGCCACTCTCGCCACTGTTACTCAACAGAGTGTTGGAAGTCTTAGCCTCAGCAATCAGACAACCCAAAGAAATAAAAGGCATCCAAGTCGGCCAGGAGGAGGTCAAACTTTCACTCTTCGCAGATTACATGATATTCTATATGGAAAACCCAAAAGATTCTACCAAAAAACTGCTAGAACTGATCCAGGAATTGAGCAAAGTGGCAGGATATGAATACCAATGCACAGAAATCGGTTGCATTCCCATACACCAACAATGAAGCAACAGATAGAGAAATCAAGGAATCGATCCCGTTTTGGTTGCACCAAAAACCATAAAATACCCAGGAATAAGTCTAACCAAAGAGGTGAAAAATCTATACACTGAAAACTGTAGAGGCTTATGAAAGAAACTGAAGAAGACACCAAAAAAAAAAATAAAAAAGGAACGGTATTCCATGCTTCTGGATTGGAAGATCAAGTATTTTTAAAATGTCAATACTACTGAAAGCAGTCAATATATTCAATGCAATATCTATCAAAATAATACCAGCATTTGTCACAGAGCTAGAACAAACGATCCTAAAATTTGTATGAAACCAGAAAAGACCCCGAATAGCCAAAGCAATCTTAAAAACAAAACAAAACAAAAACCACAGCTGCAGGTATCACAATCCAGGACTTAAAGCTTATTACAAAGCGGTAGTCATTGAGACAGTGTGGTACTGGAACAAAAACAGACACTCAGATCTATGGAACAGAGTATAGAATCCAGAAATGGACCCAGAAATGTATGGCCAACTTACCTTTGACAAAGCAGGAAAGAATATCCAATGGAATAAAAATAGTCTCTTCAGCAGGTAGTGCTGGGAAAACTAGACAGTGGCATGCAGAAAAATGGACCTAGACCAGTTTCTTACACTCTACACAAAAATAAACTCAACATGGATGAAAGACCTAAATGAAAGACAGGAAGCCATCTGAATCCTCACGCAGAAGCAGACAAAACCTCTTTGACCTTGGCCGCAGCAGCTTCTTTTTCAACACGTGTCTGGAGGCAAGGGAAACAAATGCGAAAATGAACTATCGGGACCTCCTCAAAATAAAAAGCTGCTGCACAATGAAGAAAACAATCAGCAAAGCTAAAAGGCAACTGACGGAATGGGAGAAGATATTTGCAACAGACATATCAGATAAAGGGTTAGTATCCAAAATCTACAAAGAGCTGATCAAGCGCAACACCCAAAAAACAAACAATCCAGTGAAGAAATGGGCAAAAGACATGAACAGACACTTCTCCAAAGAAGACATCCTGATGGCCAACTGACACATGAAATAATGTTCAACATCACTCATCATCAGGGAAACACATCAAAACCACAATGAGATACCACCTCACACCTGTCAGAATGGCTAACATTAACAACTCAGGCACCAACAGAGGTTGGCGAGGATGTGGAGAAAGAGGATATCTTTTGCATGGCTGGTGGTAATTTAAACTGGTGGAGCCACTCTGGAAAATAGTATGGAGGTTCCTCAAAATTTTAAAAGTAGAATTACCCTATGAACCAGCAATTGGATTACTAGGTATTTATCCAAGTGATACAGGTATGCTGTATAAACATCACCCCAAAGTTTATAGCAGCACTATCGACAATCACCAAATTATGGAAAGAACCCAAATGTCCATCAATGGATGAATGGATAAAGAATATGTAGTATATATGTCGTATTACTTGGCAATAAAAAAGAATGAAGCTTGCCATTTGCAATGATGTGGATGGAACTAGAGTGTATTATGCTAAGCAAAATTAGTCAGAGAAAGACAAGTATCATACGACTTCACTCATATTAGGTCTTTAAGACACAAAACAGATGAACATAAGAGAAGGGAAGCAAAAATAACATAAAAGTATGGAGGTGGACAAAAAGAAGAGACTGTTAAGTAAAGAGAACAGAGGGTTACTGGAGGGGTTGTGGTAGGGTGGATGGGCTAAATGGGTAAGGGACATTAAGGAATCTACTCCTGAAATCATTGTTTCACTATATGCTATCTAACATGGATGTAAATTAATAAAATAAATTAAATTTAAAAATTTTATACATCATGCTCAAATGAGATTTAACCCAGGAATGCAAGTTTTACTTATCATATGAAAACCTATGTAATATACCATATTAATAAAATGAAAGACAAAACCCATATGATCACCTCAAGAGTTACAGAAAATCATTTCACAAATCCAATACCCCTTCATATGAAAAACATTAATCAAACAAGAATAGAAGGGACTGATTGCCACAAACTGATAAAGGGGATGTATATAAAATGCATAGCTAATATAATAAGTACAAAGGACAAATTGACTACCTTTCCCTTAAAATAAAGAAAAACACAAGAATGTCTGCTCTTGCCACTTCTATCTAACACTCTACTAGATGTTTAATCCAAAACAAATAGATAAAAATAATCCAAACTGGAAAAAATAGAATTATCTATTTGCAGATGAGATGATCCTACATGTACAAAACCCTCAAGAATGCAAAATTTCTTAGAACTAGTAAATGAATTCAGTAAAGTTGCAGGATACAAAATCAATATATAAAAATTGAGTTACTATCCATTAGCAACAAGCCATGCAAAAAAATGAGAAAACAATTCAGTTTATAATAGCATTTAAAAGAATAAAATATTTATAAGAATTTGACCCAGTGCCATACCCTGAAAGATACAAAATATTGATGAAATAAATTACATATGACACAAATGGAAAAACATCTCACGTTCTTTAATTAGAAAATTAAATATTTTTAAAATTTCCATACTACGAAAACAATCCATTGTGATTCAATGCTATCTCCATCAAAATCCCAGTGGTACTTTTTGCATAATTTTTTAAATCCTAAAATGCATGTGGAACCACAAAAGACCTAGAATAGCCAAAGTGATTATGAAAAAGAAGAACAAAGCCTGGGGCATCACACTTCCTGGTTTCAAAATATATTAAAGACCCACAGTAATTAAACGAGCATGGTACTGGCATAGAGATAGATGTAAACCAATGGAACAGAATAAAGAGCCTAGATATAAACCAACACATATACATTCAAGTGGTCTTTGACAAGGGTGCCAAGAACACACGATGGGGAAATGGTAGTCTCGTATTTGACAAGGAAGCCAAGAATATTCAATGAAAAAAGGATAGCTTATTCAATGAATGATGTTGGGAAAACTGGATATTCACATGGGAAAAAATGACGTTGGATTCATGCCTTATAATATACACAAAACTTTACTCAAAATTGATTAAAAACGTAAATGTAAAACAAGATAAAAATCCTTGAAGAAAACGTAGTAGAAAAGTTTCTTAAAAGTTGTATTGCAATGATTTCTTGGATAGGTCACTGAAAACACAAGCAACAAAAGCAAAAATAAGTGAGTGGGGAGGAGCACCTGGGTGGCTCAGTTGCTTGACCATCCAACTTCTGATTTCAGCTCAGGTCATGATCTCACAGTTCTTAGGATATTCTCTCTCTCTTTCTCTCTCTCCCTCCCTCCCTCCCTCTCTCTCTCTGCTTCTCCCCCCCTCTCAAAATAAACATTTTTAATCTTAAAAATAAATAAAATAAATAACTAGGACTATATCAAACTAAAAAGCTTCTGCACAGCAAAGGAAACAATCAACAGAAAGAAAAGAATCTACAGAAAGGGGGAAAGTATTTGCAAACCATCTATCTGATAAGGACTTAATTTCCAAAATCTAAAGGGAACTCCTACAATTCAGTAGCAGAAAAATCAAATAAGCAGATTCAAAATGGGCCAAAGACTTGAACAGACAAATCTCTAAAGAAGACATACAAATGGCAACAAGTATATGAAAAATTGATCAATATCATTAATTATTAGGGAAATGTAAATATGAAATATCACTTCATACCTATTAGGATGGCTATTATTTAAAGCAAAAGATAAAAAAATGTTGGTAAAGTTATGGAAAAATTGGAAACCTTGTACACTTCTGTTGGGAATTCAGCAGGTATAGACAATAGTATAGAGATTCCTCAAAAATTAAAGTTACCATATGAGGGGCACCTGGGTGGCTCAGTCTGTTAAGGGTCTGACTTCAGCTCAGGTCATGATCTCACGGTTCGTGGGTTAGAGCCCCATTATTGGGCTCTGTGCTGACAGCTCAGAGCCTGGAGCCTGCTTCAGATTCTGTGTCTCCCTCTCTCTCTGACCCTCCCCTGTTCACACTATCTCTTTCTCTCTCTCAGAAATAAATAAAACATAAAAAAGTTACCATATGATCCAGCAAT
Organism: Hyaena hyaena; assembly: GCF_003009895.1. Taxonomy (NCBI): domain Eukaryota; kingdom Metazoa; phylum Chordata; class Mammalia; order Carnivora; family Hyaenidae; genus Hyaena; species Hyaena hyaena. Next base: position 372,967 of record NW_024081239.1, on the reverse strand, counting down.
CCCACTTCTGGGTATATATCAAAAAAACATTGTAGTAAGTATCTTGAACAGATAATCTGCACTCTCATGTTCACTGCAATGCTATTCACAATATATACAATATAGAAACAACTCAGGTGTCCACCAACAAAGACATTAATAAAGAAATTGTGGTATGTACCTGCAATAGTATATTATTCAGCTACAAAAAAGAGGAAATCTTGCCATATGCAATGACATGAATAAACCTTGAAGATAGTATGCTAAATTAAATAAGTAAGTCATAGCAGGAAAAATACTGCTTGATTCCTTATATCTGAAGTATCTAAAATGGTCAAAGTCATAGAACTAGAGAATACAACAGTGATTGACAGGGGCTAAGGGAGTTGTTAATCAATAAGTATAAAGTTTCCATTATGGTAGATTAATAAGTTCCAGAGATCTATTATACAACATACTTCTTATAATTAATATTAATGAATTGTGCACTTAAAATTTTAAGAGGATAGATCTCATGTTAAATGTTCTCACTACTTACATACATACTACACACACAACCAGACACAAAAAAGCCTCTGGGAAGAGCTGGATAGGTCTAGCACTTTTGGTTATGGTATCACAGGTATGTGCATATATGCAAACTCATCAAGCTGTACACATTAATATTAACAGTTCTTTGTATATCAGTTATACATTAATAAAGCTGTTTTTAAAAAGAGTAAGGTACTGGAAAGGATAAGCATTGATCAATGAAACAGAATTGACAGCCCACAAACAAACCTTACATTTATGGTTAATTTTACCCAAGGGTGCCAAGATAATACAATGAGGAAAAGATAATCACTTCAATAATAGTTCTGGGACAGCTAGATAGCCACATGGAAAAAAATCAAGCTGAACCACTATTTTGCACTATATACAAAAGTTAATTCAAAATAGATCAATGACCTGAATAAAAGATGAATGCCATGAAACTCGAGGAGAAAGTATAGAGATTAGCCTTCATTGCCTTAAATTTGGCAATGGGATCTTAGATACGACACCAAAAGTGTAAGCAACAAAAGGAACAAAAAAATAGATAAAATGCATTTTATCAGAATTAAAAATTTTGTGCTCCCAAGGACATTTTCAAGTAACTTAGAAGACAACTCACAGAATGGGATAAAATATATCAAAATTATTTAACTCATAATGTACCTGTGTACAAAATATATAAACTATACTATTATAACTCAACAATAAAAAAAATAACTCAATTTAAAAAGGACAACATATTTGAATAGGTATTTCTCCAATGAAAATTCACAAATGGCCCAAAAGCACATGAAAAGATGCTCAACATTTAGTCAGCTTAAGCTGCCATAAGAAAATACCATAGACTGGGTGGCTTAAACAATTAATTTTATTACTCATAGTTCTAAAGTTTGGGAAGTCCAAGATCAAGGAGCTAACATGGTCAGAATCTGAGGAGAGCTCTCTTCTTGGTTTCCATAGTTCCACCTTTCTGTTGTTTCCCCACATATCCTTTCCTCAGTGCATAGACATGCATGCAGAAAGGGAGAGTCATCATAAGGGCCACAATCTCATGACCTCGTTTAAACCTAACTACCTCCCAAAGTCTCCATTTTCAAATACCATAATGTTAGGGAATAGGGCTTCAACATATTAACTTGAGAGAGGGGCACATTCAGTCCATAACAATATCATTTGTCATTGAGAAATACAAATCAAAACCATAATGAAATACCACTTCCCATTTACTGGTATAGCTAAAATTAAAAAGGCAGATAACAAGTTTTGGTGACAATGTGGAAAATTGGAACCCAGAGCCATTGCTGGTTATAATGTAAAATGGTGTTGCTGCTTGGAAAACAGTTTGGCAGTACCTCAAAATGTTAAACACAGAGTTACCCAATGATTCACCAATTTCACTTCTAGGTATATACCCAAGAGAAATGAAAACCTACATCAACACCAAAATTTGTACACGAATATTGATAGTATCAGTTTTCATAATAGCCAAAGTAAAAGAAACAACCCTAATGTCCATCTACTGATGAACAGATATATAAAATTCAGTATATTCATACAACTGAATATTATTCAACAATAAAAAAAATTAAGTATGATACAAACTAACACAGATGAACCTTGAAAATACAGTAAGTGAAAAAAGCTAATGACAAAAGATCACATATTGTGTAGATTAGTAATTGCCTAGGAATTAAGGACAGAGGTTACGGGAGAATAGTGACCCCTAAGGGGCACAGTGCCTATTTTGGGGAAGATAAAAGTGCTCTCTAAAAGCAGATTATAGTGATGGTTGCACAACTTTCTGTATATATTGAAAAACATACAACTGTACTCATTAAATGCATAAATTATATAATATGTGAATTATATCTCAATAAAGCTATTAAAAACATATATGCTATTAAATACAATTCCAGAACTGATTGTTTCCAGAAGAAGCAAATGATGCAGATTGTGCCATGTTCCTGACAAGAACCTTTCTGCCAGGGTACCATCCCCATTTCCTTCAATATCATAGACTTATGGAGACAGTTTTTCAGTTAGGAAAATTCAACTTTGTTATTATTGCTTATGAGACTCATTGTTTATAAGAGACTTGTGATGACTTCTAAATTGCCACTCTCAGTACTCAATATTTCATTGTGTTAACCTTCTGGAGCTTATAGTTCTATAGAAGGAAATAAAAAGGCCTACATATTCTATATTTATTTGGGGCCTGTCTTTATTCTTTGGCCTATTACGTCATTGTAATAGTCATTATTTAGCCATGGAATATATTGTGGATCATGGCAAAAGTGTGTTCACCATGGTAGAAGCTGAACAATTTCTTTGAATGCAGTGAAGAAAGTATCAAGATTAGGTGGGTAGAGAGGCTGTCTCTAAATAGTTCATGGAGGAATTCATGGAAAGCTAGTGTGAGGACTAGTTTATCATGAGCTTTCATGTCAAACAGACCTGAGTTCCCAGGTTCACCACTTACTAGCTGGGCTGTGTTGGACAAATGACTTAACATCTCTGAACCTTAGATTCTTCATCTACAAAATAGTGATGTTAAAGGCATTGCCTCATGGGATCATTGCAAGAATTGCAAAGTTTCTAGAATGATGCATCATAAAGACTCAATTAATGACTATTATTATTTTGTGCATGTCAAATCTATTTTAATGGCATTATTACTCGTTGAAATACTAAGCAAAATATTGTAATGTTTTTTAAATCAGATGCAATATTAATTCAACAGATATTATTGCCTATGGGGGTTAACAATAAATGACACAGTCTCAGCCCTCAAGAAACATTTATTAGAGTTGAGGGAAACAAAATCTACCAAATACAATGTTAAATAACCACAAAAGAAGGAAATATAGGAGAGGTCAAAAGGCAACTGAGTGTGTGACAAAAGAATGGTCCATATAATAAGAGAAATGTGGTAAGACAGGTCAGGAGGTCAAGAGTTCTATTGAAATTGAGACTGTAGATGTCTCCATAATAATAATAATAATAATAATAATAATGTAATTATAAGTGAGGCTCTGATAAACATGGGAGTATTTCTATTTACATTAAATAATCCCAAACAATATTCAAACCAGACTACCACAATCAGGCTCCTGACTAGCTATTTAAGAAGAAAATTATGGGGGCGCCTGGGTGGCTTAGTTGGTTAAGCGTCAGACTTTCGCTTGGGTCATGATCTCGCGGTTCGTGGGTTCGGGCCCCATGTCGGCTCTGTGCTGACTGCCAGCTCAGAGCCTGGAGCCTGTTTCAGAGTCTGTGACTCCCTCTCTCTCTGACCCTCCCCTGCTCACGCTGTCTCTCTCTCTCTCCTAGAAATAAAAACCTTAAAAAAAAAAAATTAAAAAAAAAAAAGAAGAAAATTATGGTCAGACTTAAAGGTTCAGGATTCACTGGTATGTGTCACCTGCTTTGATTTTCAAACCATGACTTCAAGGAAGGAGAACTGAATTTCTCATTATGCTAGTTACTCTCCTGCCCCACAAGAACATCTGCTGGCCTTATTTGACAATACTACAAGCAACTAAAATGAAAATAAGTCAATCAACTAGCAGTTCTGTCTATATGCAAACAATCAGATTTTTCCGAAGTTTATTGAGATAGCACTGATATATAGCATATGTAAGCTTAAAGAATACATATACACATTATGAAATGATCACCCCAATAAAGTTAGCTAACACTTTCATCACCTCACATAATTACTTTTTTTCCTGCAGTGAGAACATGTAAAAGCTACTCTTAGCAACTTACAAATATATAATACAATATTGTTAAAGGTTACTATGATATACATTAGATCCCCAGAACTTACTCATCTTATAACAGGAAGTTTGTACCCTTTGACCAACACCTTCCCATTTCCCCCACTCCTCAGCTTCTGGCAACCACTACTTTACTGTCTGTTTTACAAGTTTGGCTCTTTTAGATTCCACATGTTAAGTGAGAACATGCAGCACTTATCTTTCTCTGTATGACTTATTTCATTTAGCATAATGCCCTCAATGGCCATCCATGTTGTCAAAGAGGGAAGGAATTCATTCTTTTTATGTCTGAATAATATTCTATTATATGAATATATGAAAAATACCTATCACTTTCTTAACCCATTCATCCATAAAGGGACAATTAGGTTGTTTCCATACCTTGGCTATTGTGAATAACACTACAATGAACCTGGAGGTGCAGATACCTCTTCAATATAGTGACTTCATTTCTTTCAGATATATATACACCAATAAGTGGAAATGCCAGATCATACAGTTCTATTTTTTTAAATGTTTTCTTTATTTTTGAGAGAGAGGGAGATAGAGACAACATGAGCAGGGGAGGGTCAGAGAGAAAGAGAGTCACAGAATCCAAAGACAGGCTCCAGGCTTTGAGCTAGCTATCAGCACAGAGCCCAATGCAGGGCTTGAACCCATGAACTGTGAGATCATAACCTGAGCTGAAGTCAGACGCTAAATCGACTGAGCCACCCAGACACCCCTATTTTTAATATTTTGAGGAACCTCCATATTGTTTTCCATAGTGGCTGTACCAATTTACATTCCCACGAACACTGTATAAGAGTTCCCTTTCTCAACACCATTGCTAGGACTTATTATCCCTTTTCTTTTTGATGATGGCCAACCTAAGAGGTGTAAGGTGACATCTCACTATGACTTTGATTTGTATTTCTCTGATGATTAATAACGTTGAGTACTTTTCATGTACCTGTTGGACATTTGTAGATCTTGTTTAAAAATGTCTATACAGGGGTGCCTGGGTGGCTGAGTCAGGTAAGCGTCTGACTCTTGATTCGGCTCAAGTAATGAGAGTAAGCCCCATGTTGGGCTGGGTGTGAAGTCTGCTTGAGATTCTCTCTCTCCTTCTCCCTCTGTCTCCCCCCTGATTGTGTGCACATGCACATTCTTTCTAAAAACAACAAAAATAATAATAAAATAAAAATTAAAATGTCTAGGAGTCCCTGGTTGGCTCAGTCAGTTAAGCATATGACTCTAGATTCAGCTCAAGTCATGAGCTCATAATTGTGAGACGGAGCCCCATGTCAGGATGGGCGTGGAGCCTGCTTGAGATTCTCTCTCTCCTTCTCCCTCTGCATCCTCCAATTGTGTGCACACGCATATTCTTTCTAAAAAAATAAAATGTCTAGGGGTACCTGGTTGGCTCAGTCAGTTGAGCATCCAACTCTTGATTTCAGCTCAGGTCATGATCTCATGGTTCATGAGTTCAAGCCCTGTATCATCCTCTGCACTGGCAGCACGTAGCCTGCTTGAGATTCTGTCTTCTTGAGATTCTGTCTTCCTCTCTCTCTGCCCCTTCCCTGCTCCCTATCTTTTCAAAATAAATAAAAATAAACATAAGTAAATAAGTAAGTAATAAAATGTCTATTCAAATCCTCTGCCCATTTTTTATTTGGATTATTTGTTTTTATACTATTGAGCTTTAGGAGTTCCTTATATATGTTGGATAGTAAACCTTATCAGGTATGTGGCTTACAAATATTTTCTCCCATTCTGTAGGCTACTTTTTCATTTTGTTGACTCTTTCTTTTGCTGGGCAGAAGCTGTTTAGTTTGATGTGGTCCTATTCATTTATTTTTGCTTTTGTTGCTTATAATTTTGGTGTTATATACAAATAACCACTAACATGACCAATATCAAGGAAAATTTCCCCTATGTTTCCTTCTAGAACTTTTACTGTTTCAGGGCTCACACTTAAATCTTTAATCTATTTTGAGTTAATTTTTGTGAATGGTGTAAGATGGGGGTCCAATTTCATTCTTCCACATGTGAATACCCAGTTTTCCCAACACCATTTATTGAAAAGACTATCCTTTCCTCATTAAGTATTCTTAGCTTCCTTGTCAAATGTTAATTGACTATATGCACGGGTTTATTTCTGGGCTTTCAATTCTGTTTCATTGTTCTATATGCTATAAACAACCAGTTTTACTGGGTTGCCACCAATGTCTGCTTACTGGGCTGACCTAATTAGCCACTTGTGTTGGCACTGTATTAAAATGGCATGACTAAAGCCTTGCTCTGTACTGTTTGAAAATCAAAATTGGTATGAATCACATCAATCATGCCTTTTTCTGGATCAATAAGCAGCACAGGGTTAAAGTAGTCAATTTACCTTAGGTTGCCAATACTTGGATTTTTGAGTCTGAATGGGCTGTCCAGTATTGACTGAACTCTGGCTGCATTTGATCCACCCTCCATTCCTCTTCCAAAACAAGGTTCATATGTAAATAAAGGCAAGGTCTGAAAACAAGTCAAGTCCAAATCACACACATGCAATTTACATATGAGATATGATCTTGTTGCCACATATGGTCTACCTTGGGGATAGCTATGATGTCTAAAGCTCCCACCATGGAAGTCTCTGTTAAATATAAATATTATATCTGAACAAAAGAGTATAGCAAGTCATAACTATTCCATTATTACATTAGTTTAATTTAGTATATTAAACTGTCTACCTCTGTACCCTTGAGTTATCCTTCCATTCATTCAGTTAATAAACATTTAATGAGAACCCACTAAATTCAAGCTCCATGTAAGTACTATTGACAAAGCACTCAAGGTAAAGAGTTGAGGGAGCCAGGATGGGGATGACTGCTTGAGAAAGGCAAACACAAGCAGGACTCCACAAGTAAGACAACAACAACCTCTAGGTTACCACCAGGTAGTAAGGGCTTTGTATTAAGTTGTCATCAGTTCTTACACTATAGCCCAGTGTCCTACCCAACTAAGTCAACTAAACAGGATCCAAAGTTCTGCTAGACCCCAATGATGGCAAAGGCATGGGGGCTGGCAAAATATCTGTCACAGAATAAGTACTCAAAAGAACCTGGTATTGATATATTTTCCAATAGGCAAAATATCTGAACTTTGTAGAAAACAATGAAAACTTAAATTCAAGAAAGAGGTAGAGAGACATCTTTCAACACAAAACCACTATATAGAGACAGTAAAAACCATAGCCATTCTCCAAAAGAACAGTAACCAGAAGTTACAAAAGATGCACAGAAAAAAGCCTGATAAATAAAAAACATATATACCATCAGCCAATTTGGAGGAGAGGCATAAATCACATCTCAACCCTAATGTCTTGTTGTTGTTGTTTTCAATGTAAACTGTGCAAAAAAGGAAACATAAAACTTTAGTGAATAGAGCCTTAAATGTTACTCCTACAGGGAGTTTCAACAATTTACTGGTAATATACAAAGCCGTACAGCTAACGTAAAATATAGAGCCAGGGACAGTCATTCTTGTAAGGGAAGGTGTAAGGGAGCCAGATTTATGAGCCAACTTTCTCTTTAAAGGTGAATGAACTTTAGCCTTAACTATCATATCTCCCTAACTAGCAAACACTCTCCCCCGGTGTTAATTGTGCTTATTGTCAAAATAAGGATCCTGCCAGGTTTCCAGCCAGCAATGCACTCTGATATCAATGTCGGATGAATATCACCCAGCCACCCCATTTAGAAAAGAAATGCGACTCATTCTTCAACTCCCTCTAATCAATACCTCCAGAATTTATATTCTGTAAACATCCACACTTTGCTTCTAAACAAATAATTTCATCATAAGCTAGTTCTCAGTAAAAACTACAATAAGTTTTCACAATATATTATGGGAGCTCTGGCTATTCAGTTCTAAATAATGGCTCCTTTTGCCAGACAAGTAAATTGAAATTGATTTGTTTCAGCAGTCTGTGCTAGAACACACAATGCCTGCTTACAACAAGCCTATTGACTTCTGCAAACAGTACTCCAGCCTGCTTCCTCAAGGACTCCCAGCAGGATTTTTAAATCATCCCACCTTCTCTCCCCTAACCCTGAGAACAAAGCATACATTTAAATAAGGACTCTGCACAATGTGTCCAAGAAAGGGAATGTGAAGGAGTTTCCTTTGATATCAACTGAGCAGAACCCAAGGTGAGGAATAAGACCTCAAATGAAAGGAGAGGGACACAAAGAGGAAACTGATTAAAAGTCAAAGCAACTGCTCCTTATGAATCACCAGGTGAGGGGAGAGGAAGAGAAAGAGAGAGAATAAAGGAGACCCCACTCTTCTCTTACTCCTGTCCCCTTACTCTCTCCCTTGGGACAATGTCATCATAGAGACAGTTGAGGAAACAGAAAAAATATCCTGAGGCGACTCTCTCATTTCTGAAGGGATAACTGTGCTCTCCAGAGGGGAGCCTTCTGATTGATGTTTTACCGATGTATTGCACATAAAGCCCACACTGCTTTCTGTTCTCTCTGTCACTCAGAAAGGCAGGCCAGCCAGGCAGAACAGGAATCTGATTTGTACACTGCATAGGAGTTTGGGATTGGATTTTGGACAGCACAGAGGTTTCTTTGTAGGAGGATACACCTAGTGGTAGAGACCAGCTCTAGTGACTCTCCACTGAGCTCCAGAGTCACATGTATCTTAGCAAACACAAAAATCGCCATCCTCAGTCAGTCCAGGATACTTCTGTTTTAGAGGATTCCAAAAGAAAAATTTTTTTTTGTATACTATTTTTTCCATAGCTGTGTAAGGGAGAGAAAGCAAATACCATTATTCTCATTTTTTAAATCTTTATTCACTTATTTTTAAGAGAGAGAGAAGGGGGGGAGAGACAAAGAGGTGGGGGGAAGGGACAGAGAGAGAGGGAGATAGAAAATCCGAAGCAGGCTCCACACTGTCAGCACAGAGCCCAACATAGGGCTGGAGTTAACGAATAGTCAGATTATGACCTGAGCCAAAGTCAGATGCTTAACCAACCAACTGAGCCACCCAGGCACCCTATTCTCATTTTAAATCTTAAGAAAATGAGGCTTAGAGAGAGAGAAAAGTTTACCAAAGGTCCAACAGCTTATAAATGGCAGTCCAGAAATTTGAACCTAGACTTTGTAGCCTTAAATTTAGTGCTTTCCTCACTATATTTGTGTTTTGTTCATTCATTCAATGAATACATATCAAATGCTGGCTCTGTCAGGTAATGGGAGCTCTCATATTGTTCACAGTCTAAAATCTCCCTTCAGTACCACCTCTTGGTGCTACAAAGGAATCTAGGGAGGTGTATTCACATATATTAGTCTTAGGTTTAGGAAATTTCTTCCATCAAGGCCTACCAGGTTATTTTTCATCCCAGAAGAACTATACAGTTATGATATGAATTAATACTTTTCTCATAAAAGTCTAATGCCTGGCAAGATCTCTCTCCAACAGTGCAGATCATCAGTCTCCTCTCAAAAGAAAATTGTCATTTACCAGACCTCAAACTTAAGACTTTCTAAAGATTGCTGCTCCTCAGCTTTGGGGCTTCTATGAGCTGATCCAGGAACACAAGTTGACACAAGTCCCTAATCTTCCCACACCCAGCAGTGGCCCTTACCTACCTGATACCACTCACATGTACATTGGGGAGACTTTCCCCAACAATATCTCATCATCCAGAACTTTCTGCTTCCCCTCACAACCTATTTGTCCTATGACCCCATTTCCTTGAGGTTCTCTATATGCTAAGGAGGTAGTAAAAGCAATCTCTACTGAAGTTATCCTCTTCATTTAACATACTTACCTTTTCACAGATCCTTGTGTTATCACAGAGTGACGTACATAGTGGACATTTCAGGCTTTATGGCAGACTAATGATGGGAGGGACTTATAGACAGGAGAAGAGGCTTTTTGGTGCCATATCAATTCACAGTCCAGGAATAGGGGCATATGTCACTTTTCTGAATGAAATGAACATAAGGGATGATTGTCATGCTGTTAGGACCCAATGTAGGTATTGGAAAAGATAGAGGAAAATTTGGAAATCAGATATGTGCCTCACAAAATCCTGAAAGTAAAAAATCCACAATTACTTCTCTTCCTCTTAACCCTTCATTCTCACAGCATATCAGGCACTGTCCTCAAATAGCTTCTGGATGAAATCTATATTTATAGCCAAGCTCTTGTCAGTATGGTCTCCAATTACATGTACCTTGTAAACAAAATCCAGCCTAAATTGTTTTCTTTATTTCTAGCTTCTCCAAGGTCTGACTATGACCTTGTGTTTCAGCAGTAGTTACTATCTCACAAGGCTTATTGGCAACCATTTGTCCCATCCTTTCAGAATTTTTTATACCATTTAGAACATCACCTTTCAGCCCCTCTGGCAATATAAGAGAGGGTTGATTCTCCCACAAGGTCACTGCAGCCATCTCACTTCACAGCATGATTTTTCAGGAGTTTAACAAGAGCTTCAAAAATGCACTAGTGAGATAAACTTGGCCCCACAGCCTCTTGGCCCTTCTGAATGAGGTGATTTGAAGGAGGGGCAGAAAGACACAGGGGGGAGCTTCAATCAATCACAGAGTCCTGCTGTTTCCCAGTCTGATGACTTGCTTTTCAAACTCTATTGCCACTCTGATTCAAGGCCTTATCCCCTCACACTTGTCTTAGTGCAATTGATCTTTTACCTTCCTCTAAGGTTCCTTTCTCTTTGATTCATCCTATGGAGCACTGTAAGATTAGTTCATTTGAATGAACTGCTTCTAGAGTGTTATTCCTCCCTCAAAATCCTTCACTGACTCCATTTATTTACAGGATAAAGGCCAAACTTCTCAGACCAGCATTCAACACTCTCCTCCATGCAATGTCCTTACCTAACCAACCCAACTCTATCTTTACCTACCTCCTCAAATGAGACTTCTGTGCTGCAAAGATCAGCTTTACATTGTCCTGGCCACATGTATTTAACCCATCCTCAGTGTCCTTATTTCATACTGTCTCTCCTATTCCTCTGCACCAATATAGCCTTTCTTCTCTGTCTAAACCTAATCATATTGTTCAGTGCCCTGCTCAAGACATATGTCTTCCTTGAAGCCTTGCCCAGTTGCCCCCACCCATACCATGGGCAGTGTTAGAAATGCTGAATATCAGACTCATCCCCAGACCTATAGAACTGGGATCTGTGGGGGCGCCTGGGTGGCTCAGTCGGTTAAGCGTCCGACTTTGGCTCAGGTCATGATCTTGCTGTTCCTGGGTTCGAGCCCCGCGTCATGCTCTGTGCTGACAGCCAGCTCAGAGCCTGGAGCCTGTTTCAGATTCTGTCTCCCTCTCTCTCTGACCCTCCCCTGCTCATGCTGTCTCTCTCTCTCTCGGAAATAAATAAAACATTAAAAAAAAAAAAAAGAACTGGGATCTGTGTTTTAACAAGATCCTATATAGATTACAGTTGAAAAGCACTGTCCTAAACTATGCTATGATTTGTACCATTAAAAGAGACTAAAATACCTATGGCTGCCAAATATAACAAACTCTACTTTTTCCCCAATTCCATGTATCTCCCATCTTTGCTATGTATTCCCTATAGATTGTGGAGATACAAGGAAATCGAGAAAGTTGGTAGCTTCCCAAACATCCATAACCCACAACCTGCCCCTTCCACAACCTTTGTATTATTTGAGACCCCAAATGCCCTAGTTTTTATTTAATGAGGCTTCTTTATTCTGGGACCATTATTTCATATAATTAAGTTTACTGCCTGCTAATTATATGTACACTAGTCTCCACTGCCTTTATCAAAGGCAAAACAAATTTCTGATTGGGCCTATGAGCTTTGGCTTAGGGACAGGGAAATAGCTAGCACACCAGGTTACTGTACTATATATGAAGAGTACTACACCTGAGATGGTACAGGAACATTATGAGGATGCTGCTATAGAATGGGCTGTGGAGGATTTGCTGGGATTGGGCTGTCTGCTCCTGTTTCCAAATCTTCCTATGTACCCTCCCCCTCCATATTTAGACTGTAAGAGGAAGTCAGTGTTGGATAAAGGTGACAAGTCCTCATCACCAAAGCAAAAGAAATCCAAAGACCTCAGAAGTTTATTCAGACTCTCTAGATATCCCTTCAATTTTCTTCTTTTCCTATTTTCTCACTCCAGCTCCTTCTCTCTCCTTACCTATTTTTAATGGTTTGAGCTTAATAAAAATGGGATTTTGCTGAGGGGGGTGGGATATTAGTAGAGATCTATATATCAAGAAGCATAAAAGTCCTTTATTGGAAGTCCGTCTTTCCTTCAATTCAACTACTGACCTCCCCTTTATACCCTTCACTTTGTGATCTATAATTCTACTATACTCAAAAATTAGTCATTTAAATAAGCTGTGAAGAAATCAATCCAGTCAATCTAAATTATGGACCTTTAAAAAAAATCAGAAGCAGATTTTTATTCTGTCATTCAATATGAACTTATACTTGGAAAAGCAAGCATTATGTATGAGAGGCCCTTATGGAACGTATCACAAAGAAAGAAAAAGACTTATCAGAAATGTATATAGAATAGTAATTTTTAGTACTAAAAGCAATAGTCTGACAGTGCTTGCAAATATCTACTTCTAGCATCAGAATATTCTGTGCAGGTAAACTGTTCTTCCTATTTTGAATTTGTTTGCAGTGTTCCACCGCTAAAGTAAACCTTTCCTTAAAGATCCCAACAAAAGTTTCAGTTAAACTCAGATCAGAATCACCACAAAGCCCAATTCAAAGAATTTGAAATAATGAATTCTTACTGCAATAATTTCAAGCAACAACAGTATCAGAACTATCTGAGGCCCTTGTTAAATGCACAGCTTCCGGGGCCCCACCCTAGACGGAATGAATCAAAATCTCCACAACAGGCCCTGGCATTACCATGTTCAACAAGCTTTAAGGATGGTTTTAGGAACCACTATTTTAGTGCACTCCTAAGCCATAATCCTCTTAGACTGCCTGATTCTACACCAGAGCCTTGTTGAACAGGCTGCCATTTCAACTGCATTCTAGCACACGTCCCCTGGAAGACACCAAGGGCATTTCCTGTCTTCTCTACAAAGCTGCACTATACATCTGTGGTGACACTGCAGTTGAAACACCTTTAAAAGGGTTTTCCTCTGAGACCTTTTACCTTCTCTGATTATCACATCCAGCAGCCAGTGAAAGACTTGTCCTCTCCCAGGTGAGAGGCCTGGCAGTAGGTTCAGACATCCAGGTTAAATAGCATCCTACATGACCAGACTGGAAGTATCCACATGCAATGGTCCTGACTACCAATGGGACCAGAAGATTGTTCAAGGTAGTTAACACTCCAAAAGTAGCCCATGGTTTCAAGGATGGAGAGAACAAACATCAAAGATGTCATTCCACATCTGAAATTCTAAAATGCTTCCTTTTAAAATCCCACCAGACAGAAGTGCTGGATTCTATAGAAGTTGTGAAAGACAAAGTTGTGAAGTAGGTGAGGTTTGTTCCTGAGGTTTCTCAGTCTCCATGTTATTTTCCTCATAGTTCATCTGACAGGGCCTGATGGCCGCAAGCATTCCCCTGTGACAGCTGATCACGTGTAACCCTGGCCTGGACTTGCTTCTGACCTTCCCTTCCTTCTGCCTTCTCCTTTGCCCTCTACCTTCCAGTTCCAGCTCTTTTGTTTAAGACTGTATTCTCTCTGAGTAGAATGTGGTAGGTATTGGATCATATAAGTAAATGTTATTTGGGGTTTAAGGAAAAGTCCGCCTGTGGGCCAATCTGAACTAACTATTCCACCGAAGGTAAATTATCCAGTTATTTTCACTGTGTCTCTTGGCACCTAGCTAACCCTGTCCCCAGATTGAGACCCTAACACTAGTCACAGACTAAATTCTAACCTTGGCTAGCTAACAGTTATTTACAGCTAGACACTAAGAGGACTCAAAAAATTATGATTGACTCTAACAAACTCCATGCCTCACCAGTAGAGACACAATTCAAAAGACATATCTTTTCTAATTGACTATAAATCAGTAGTGCTACTTTGCTATAGGAAGAATACCAAGTTATCAACTATAATTTATAACCTACTAGTAAAAGATGAGGCATGGGAGATAGGGAGGGATGACAGTAGTGTCTCTTATGTATACAAACAAATCAAGTGAATTAAGGAGAGCCTACTCCACCTAGACCTCAGAGCTTCATGGTCAACAACATCAAGATGTGTTTTTATGGTGTTTACTGACACAACCCTGACTGCTCATATTGGAAAAATAGGAACTGAGCCATGGTGTCAGAATATTCATGAAAGTGAATATTTATAAGCAGAACAGACAATAAATGTCTGCAAGCAACAACCTTAGGAGTACTCAGATGTGAAACATCCACCATCATTGCCATTTGTTGTAGCTTTGAGCTGTAAATAATCGCTCTCAAAATAAATCTCAGTCTCCTAATGGCATTATATTTGAAATATGGAAAAAAATATCTGAATGACCTCAAGGTGGCTCACTCTGAAACAACTGTTAATTCTTCCCGTTATTAACTGTTTGGGATTCATTCATGTGTCTTTTCCTAACAACCTCGGGAGCCCAATTATTTCTCAATTATTCCCGAGATGCTAATTGCTCCTTCCAGCTAACTACTCCTATCATGCAACATGTTTCTGGGAAGCTCCCTTAAGGATCAGGTATATCCCTGTCTCCAGTAGCCCTGTGTGTTGATAACAGACAAACTTGTAAGTAGAAATCATCAATGATAAATGAGACCACATCATTTTCTAGGACAGCAGCAATTAGAGCCCTTAGCAAAATTAGGAGGGAGGTGAAGTATGTCTTCACTGGCTTCTCTGTCCTTCCTCCCTCTTCTCCACCCCTATCTCCAAGGACAATAACACAAAGTCTTCCCTATCCCCCACCTGTTCCTTCAGCAGAGCTGGGGACTTCTAAGTATAACTACAAACATGAATAAGGAAACAGGAAACCTGTATTCTAATTTGGACTCTATGTAGCTATATGACCTTGGGGAAGTCACTTCTCTCTTAGTCTCAGTATCTATTAATAAAAGGAAAGGAAGAAGATCAAGGGAACTAAAATTTATAGAGCTCTTACCACGTGCTAGACACTGTGCTCAAGGCTGTTTATATCAATCATTCCCTTAATCTTCCCAAGCAGTTATTACAATGCTTACTTTATAGATAAGGAACATTAGTTCTGAACGGTTATGTGACTTGCATAAATCCGCAAAGCTTGTGAGTGATGGAAGAGAGATTTCCATCCAGATTTGTGTTTCTGACTGGGCAAAGATGATCCCTAATGCCCCTTCCAGCTTTGACACCTTATGAATCTGTGAAATCCTACTATGTACACAGTTGTCTACCTTTTTTTTTTTAATGTTTTATTTATTTCTAGAAGAGAGAGAGAGAGAGACAGCGTGAGCAGGGGAGGGTCAGAGAGAGAGTGGGAGTCACAGACTCTGAAACAGGCTCCAGGCTCTGAGCTGGCAGTCAGCACAGAGCCGGACGCGGGGCTCGAACCCACGAACCGCGAGATCATGACCTAAGCGAAAGTCGGACGCTTAACCGACTAAGCCACCCAGGCGCCCCCAGTTGTCTACCTTTTTAAGATGCCACTTCCATAAACATTTGTGGAAAGAACAAAATTGGGTAGCATAAATGAGACACTAAGCAAAGGGAATTTGATGTGTAAGCATAACAGTGAGTAAACCCGAGACAGAGGTCTTTAAAAGAGTAAAGTGTCCGCCAAATTCAAAAATAGGTGAGACCTGCCCACCTCTACCCTGCAGGAGAGAAGGAAATAAGATGTATGGAAGCTGAGGTTCTGTAAACCACTACCCCCAACACCTTTAATAGACAAAAAGAACAGGTTTGTCTCCAGGATGTTTAATGCACCAAAAATTGATTCCCACCATCTTAAGATTGTCAAACACTTCTCACACTAATTGTGTTTATTTTGTTCTCCTTCGAAGCAGAATCAGAACTATTGGATGACAAGGTTTAGAAAGGGGCAGGTTTCTGGGCTCCTGGGTGGTTCAGTCTGTTAAGCGTCCAACTCTTGGTTTTGGCTCAGGTCATGATCTCACAGTTCATGAGTTCAAGCCCATGCTGACAGTGTGGGGGTGGCTTGGTATCCTCTCTCTCTCTCTTTCTCTGCTTCTCCCTCACATTCTCTCTATCTCTCTCAAAATAAGTAAAGTTTTTTTTTTTTTAAAAAAGAAAGGGGGCAGGTTTCTGATTTGTGCAAATAGAAGAACAATACAGCCTGTCCCTGAGACTGTAAATAGTGGGTGGAGAGCCAGAGTTGGAGGGAAATTTTCAAGTTGTCACGGAATAGGAGTTTGTCTAAAATCCTTCTCCCTTTGTATCTCCACTGAAATGACTAAGTCATCATCCATGTACAGTTTAAACCTGTAATTCAGAACCCCATAACCTCCTTAACTGGTCTTACTGCCTCTACCCTTCCCCTTTTAGTCCTCCCTTACCACTACTGCCAGAGGATTCTAACTCAAAGGCAAATATCTTCAAATCACTCCCTTACTTAAAGCTCCTCAGTGGCTCCCCATTTCCCTTGGCATAAAGATCCAGCACCCTCAAAAGATGTACAAAACACAGATTCCATTCTCCCAAGACACCAAACTATCTGGAGTTCCCAGAGCACACTGGGACATTTCATAATTTTATGCCTTTGTTTATGGTACTCTACCTTAAATGCTCTCTCCTGCATCCCCATCTGTCTGGAGAACACCTACCCAACAGTCACAGCTCATGTCATGTTAAACTTCTCTTTTAAGTCTTTCCTGATGTCATCACCATGGACTAACCTGGGCCCCTCAACCAGTACATGATTCTATCATGATACTTACAGTGCTTTATAACCTTTGGT
The DNA here is from genome assembly GCF_003009895.1 of Hyaena hyaena. NCBI lineage: Eukaryota > Metazoa > Chordata > Mammalia > Carnivora > Hyaenidae > Hyaena > Hyaena hyaena. The sequence continues at coordinate 355,760 of NW_024081239.1, read as the reverse complement.
TGTGTATAGGTTTGTTCCCTCACTGGATATAGCACCCCTCAAAAACAAGGACTATGTAGTACAGCTTGGCAAAGCTCATTCTTGGTAAAAGTCCACTGAATTAATGGTGGATGCTTGATTAAATGGATAAACAAATGAATGGATTGATGAATAAATAAATGGAGGCAATATTAGCAAAAATAAGATGCAATACATTACATGTTCATAGTACACCACAGTTTACAAAGCACTTTAAAACGTTCTGTTTTATTTGTCCCTGATAATATTGTGAGGCAGAAAAGGCAAACAGATTGTACCACTCCATCATTCTGTATATGAGAGATTTGGGTGATTTTTAGAGGACACAGATCTAGTGTGGGTCAGATGTTAGGACTAGAACTCAAGTTATGTGAGTTATTCCAGAATTCTCTCTCCAGTGGCTAATAAAAATACTATGAGTAAACAATTATTAGGTAGTATGAGGCTTTTGTCTTTTGGGACCTTTTTAGCCCCCAAATCAACTTTCTCTGTACAGTTAGCAATCACCTCCACCATGCCACTTTATTTATATTTAGACATTTTGACATTTGGTCAGTGTACCCTGGACTTGTCAACACTCCCAGAGAAGAATAGTACAGGGTTCAGGAGGAACCTCAAATGGTAAAAAGGCCCTTTGCAAGTCTCATCAGAAAATCAAACATATAACTCTAAAACATATAAAAATATCCCCCATGATCTATGCATGTAGCCATGGTGTCTGACAAATTCAATTAAATCTGTCATACATCATTCTCCACAGTGTTATTGAAGGAGACATGGTAGCATCGAATTTTAATTATTTAGCTTCTATTGATCCCACCATAATCTGGTGAGAATCATTTGCAAACTGACAGTCCCCTCAGGAGACAGCCACTATTATCTAATTATAAATCTCACACTGTCATTTGATAAAAGGTTAGGATTTTTATTTCCCACCAAAAAAGCCCTTTTTTGGCAACAAATTCCCACATAGAAACCAAAATAATGTACACATAAGTTAAGTGGAGCCTGGTTTATAGACTTACTGCCTCTCTCCATCCCTACTCCCATCCTAGTTCATCAATATCCATACACTGAGTGCTTGGGCACTGTTCTCACATGCCCTCCCCAGAATTTATGTTTTAGGATTTCTCTACCAAGATCCACTCTCCCCGACCATCATAACCTATTGCCCCAATGTCCATCCCAAAGGGTCCTATGATCTAGGCTAAGTTCTCTTTACTGGTAATAATCAGTGGCCGCTATTTTTGTTTTCCCACAGGTATCCTCAAAGCCTCAACACAAAAAAGTAAGGAATAGTGGGAATATTAGGTCCCCGGCCAGTGGTTAGGGAGACAGTGGGAAAAGAAATACTTCAAGGTTCAACTTACTCCATACCACCAGAAAACCCTGAAGTACTAGCCAAGGAATAAACAATCACCTAGCCAGTCAGTGAGTCAGTCAACAAATATTGTTTGAACACTGATTATGAGCCAGAAAGTAAGCTAGGTCCTGAGGGATACAGTGGTGAACAAAATATAAATGTACCCTAACAGAACTTAAATAAATGGCTGCAATCAATTAAGTGATTAAAACATGTAATAGTCTGTGAAGGAAAAATAAAAGACAAATAAAATGAGGGTTTTACTTACTAAGAGAGGGCAATGATTAAGTTGAGAAATGAAAAGTGAGTTGGTATTATCTGGGTGAAAAGTGAGCCTTGGAGAGACAAGAGGGTAGAAGCTGTCTAAACAGAGGAATGGGTATGAGCAGAAGCAGCTGAGAAGGTGAAGAGGACATGATAGGGGAAATGTGGTAGCAAGAAAGTATGCTGATTAGAGTTGGTACCAGCTGGTGGTGTGGCCACTGCTAATGGCTGCTTGTGTGGCTGCTTACAGTAGTTATGGCTGGGAGGTATGACTGCTGGTGATAGGCATGAAGTATGGGATTAGAGCTGAACAGTGGTTGTGGCTGCTGTTGGCATGGCAGGCACATAAACAGGAGCAATAAAGACTCTAGAAAGAAATCTCATCAATAAAGATTATTTCATAATCAAGAATCACAAAAAAAAAATGAGGAAAGCACACATAACAAACTAAAGGATGGGAAGAATTTTACCAGGCAGAAATGGAAAGAAATACATTATAGGCAGAAGGCAACATGTCAACAAAGGCAGAGGGGCAAGAAGGAATCCAGCAGGTTTCAAATATAGAACATAGGATGCAAGAGGAAAATATCCCTAGAAATGTAGTCTGGGACCAGACTGGGGAGGGCTTCAGATGCCAAGTCAAGTTGTTTGGGTTTTATTCTATAAGCAATACAGATGGAGCCAGTGACAGTTTGTGAAGAGGAAAGTGACATGATGACAGCTGTGCTTTAGAAAGATGATTCTGCTAGGCACGTGGAGTGCAGACAGAAGTGGAAAGAGTAATGCCATTTAGGGGACTCCTACAATGGGCCAGAGATGACTAAGGCCTATTTAAGGACAGTGGCAGTAGGAGTGAAAGAGGAAGAAAAAAGTGAGAGATGTAAGGTATCTGTAACTGATTAGGTTTAAGGGCTAGGGGAAATGAAGGAAACACCAGTGATATTAAGTTGTACTCTTGTACTATTCACTGAGTTAGGGAATAAGGAGAGAACTATATTTGCTTTTGTTTGTTTCATCATTGTTATTGTTGTTTGTGGGCGAGGACTACTTCATTCTGAGAAAGTTTGAGGTGCCTGCAGGATATCTAAGCAATAATGTCCCAAAAATTGTTAGAAGTTCAAATCCAAATTTTACAAAAGAGGCCAAAACTAAAATGTGTTGATTTGAGAAGTCTTTGGCAAGAGCAGATTAGATCACCTGACAGAATGAATAAAGAGAAGTAATGAGGAGACTGGAAAAAAGTTTCTAAATGGGAGACAGTTATCTTGAGGACTGACTTGAATCATTTTCAATAAAGCACTATGTAGAACAAAATATTTTTTTTTTGTTTTTGTTTTGTTTCTACTAATCAGAACCAAATACAGTAAAACTTTGGATTTGGAATAACTTGTTTTGTGAGTGTTCTACAAGACAAGCAAACATTTCCAATAAATTTTAACTTGATAAATTAGTGATGTCTTTCAATACGAGTAGTACATGCTCTGAACATCACACGATCACAACTGAGCCAACGGTTCTTCTCTCCCTCCCTTGCCCCCCCACCCCCCATCTCTGTGGGATTGTGGACATTCATCTCCCGTGCTCAGATGCTCGGTCTCAGACCATGGTGTTTGGTAAAAATCAGTTGTTGTTGTTTGTTTGTTTGTTTGTTTGTTTTTTTCCAGAACACTGGAAGGTGCCCACAACTGGCACTAGTGTATTTTTTTGTCACTTCAAAACACCTGCAGACAGTCCTTTGCTTTTCCATACAAGAGTAAATTTAGGAACACATTGCTTCATTCTAGGTCAGGCTGCCTACAGATATAGACCCTTTCCTCTGCTGCTTTATTGTCAGTTGCATTAATACAATGGCCCTATGCAGAAAAAATTTGAAAGAAAGGCAGTAAAAAGGAGATGATTACAGTGGAAATCAAGACGGAAGTCATCGAGAAGTATGAACAAGGTATGGAAGTGGCTAAAACTGCAAGATTTTATAAGAAGTCTACATCTGCATCTCATCTGCAAAGGGTGGGAAGAAAAAGGCAGAGGAATTGCTCAGTTCAAATGAGATTAGGGACTGTCTTTTTCCAACTGCATATTCTTGCCTCCTTTGTCAAAGATTGACTGTTTAATTATGGGTTTATTTCTGGGCTCTCTATTCTGTTCTTTTGATCTATGTGTCTATTTTTGTGCCAGTGCCATATGATTTTGATTACTACAGTTTTGTAGCATAATTTGACATCTGGAATTGTAATACCTTCAGCTTTTTTTTTTCTTTTTCAAGACTTCTTTGGCTTCAGAGTCTTTTGTGATTCCATACAAATTTTAGGATTATTTATTCTAGTTCTGTGAAAAATGTTGTTGGTATTTTTATCGGGATTGCATTAACTATAATTGCTTTGGGTAATATGGACATTTTAACAATATTTGTTCTTCCATTCCATGAGCATGGAATATCTTTCCATTTGTTTGTGATTTCATTAATTTCTTTCATCAGTGTTTTACAGTTTTCAGAGTACATGTCTTTCACCTCCTTGGTTAAGTTTATTTCTGGATATTTTTTTTTCTGGTGGAATTCTAAATTGGATTGTTTTCTTATTTTCTCTTTCTGCTGTTTCATTATTAGTGTATAGAAACATAATGGATTTCTGTATATTGATTTCATTATTAGCGTATAGAAACACAGGAGATTTCTGTATATTGATTTTGTATCCTATGACCTTACTGAATTCACTTATCAGTTCTAGTGGGGTTTTTTTGTGGCATCTTTAGGGTTTTCTATATACAATATCAACCCTTTTTTCTAATAACACTAAACCATTAACTCTTTGCCAAACATTTCATGCACAATCACATTTTCCTATTTGCTTTGTTCAAATTGTTCCCTGGGTTTGAAAATGCCCCTCTCCATGATCAGTTTTCAAAATTTGTATCTGTTTTTTAAAATCTAGCTCAAAATTCACTTTCCCAGGAAGTTTCACTGATCATTCTATGGAGAAGTACTCTCTCCCTCTTCCATACCTCCCACAGGAATAGCAAAGAGAAACCGAGGGCAACTTAGGAGTAATTCAGAGATACATTCAAGGTACTAACTCTTCTTAAATGTAGGTCAAATTTGTCATTCATAAATCTGCTCCTAAAATGTGCTATATACTAGAAATCACACTTAGCAATGATAATATAACGATGAACAAGAAAGAGTCCCTGCTTTCAAGGAGTTCACAGTCAAGCTAGAAAGGCAAACAACTAAATAGGCAATTATAATTAAAGTATTAGAAGTGCTGTGATGGGGTAAATTTTGGGCTTGCTCAGGACATGTCACTCCTTTCTTCCTTTCTCCCTTTTGGAATGGGGATGTCTTTCCTATTACTGTCCTACCATTGTACTTTGGAAGAACATAACTTGTTTAACTTCAGAATCACAGTTGGAGAGCAATGTGTTTTAGGGTGACTGTATCTTGAGTCTCATTTATATCTAATTTAGAAATTTTTTGAAGTGAGACTTCAGACTTTAGAGTCTTAAGTTGATGCTGGAAAATGTTAAGATTTTGGGGGCTACTGAGATGAAATGAATGTATTCTGCATATGACAAGGACAGGAATTTGGGAAGACTAGGGGCAGAATGTCACAGACAGAATACTTATGTGCCCCCCTTCCAAATTTATATGTTGAACCCTAATCCCCAGTGTAATGGTATTTGGGGGTAGAGCCTTTGGGAGCCCTCATGAATAGGAATAATGCCCTTATAAAAGTGACCCCATTATCTTTCATAAAACTTCTATAAAAGGGCCACTCCCCTTCTTCTACCTTGTAAGGTTACATACAGTAAAAAGGTAACCATTTATGAACCAGGAAAAGACCTCTCACCAGTGAGATATAAGGATATAAGAACTGTGAGATAGAAGTTTCTGTTGTTGATCAGCCACCTAGTCTATCACACTTTCTTAAAATAGCCCAAATGGACAAAGACAAATGGTGACAGGGAAAAAACAAGGATTATTCTTAAGTTTCCACCTGGGACCACTGGAAGGCATTTCCTCAAATAAAAAACACAGAAAAAGTAAATTATGAGGTCAGGGTCAAAGGTAAAGGATCATTGTATCACTTCACACTGCATCTAGCATCTATGAATGGTTCAGTTAATATTTGTTATTGTTTCTTAAAATACTGATATTGAAGAGACAAATAGAAAAAAAAAGTGATCTCATGAAATAGACTGAGAAGTGGTACCAGTAAGGTTGGAGAAAAACTTGCAAAGTATGAAATTTCACAAAAGTCAAAGGTAGAGAGTATTTCAAGATGAAAGTACTGGTCTAACAGGGTCAAATGCTGCCAAAAGATCAAATAAGAGGACTTGAAATCATCCACTAAATTTGTCAATAAAATATTGTTGGTTTTCCCTACCAGAGAAGTTTCAGTATCACGGGTATAGAAGCCTGATTAGAGTGTATTTAAAAGTAAATGTTGCTGGGACTTCCACTTCTGGTCAACATAAACTAACTGGGACTGACCATACCCTCTTGCTTGAAATAACTAATAAAAAAGAACAAAACTATGGAACCATTGTTCTCAAACATTGAGTATCAAGCAACAAATGACAGTGATGCTTGAGAGATGGGATGTAAATGAGGTGAGCCCCATTCCTAGGATTGTTCCACCTTACTACCTCAAAGAATTTCCAGGCCATGGCACAGGGAGGGGAAACCCAGACAGACCTAGCTTAACAGAATCCGTGAGTCGATAAGATGGAGCTAGAAGTCTAGAGAGGTCAGAATGCTGGAGTTCATAGGACAAGTTTTTGAATAGCAGAGAGCTCTGAAGAGGTGTAAAAAGTCCTCCTTGAATATTCAGCTGAGCGTTCATTAGCACATCCATGTGAGGAAACTACCCAATCTTGGTAGGGGAGAGGGAACACCCATTAAAGGATGAGAGGCAATAATACTCCTTAGTTTCCAAATGGTTAGAAACTGAACAACACACTTATGAATGGCCAATCAGTTAAAAAAGAATGGAAAAGGAAAATTACAATTTTGAATTAAATGGAAATGAAAACACAGCATATGAAAATTTGTAGGATGTAGCTAATGGAGTATTTAGGAGGGGAATTATAGCATTAAGTACATATATTTGAGAGAAAGAAAGGTCTTCTACATATGAAACTAGAAAAAAAAATCAATTGTAACCCAAAATAATTATAATAAATAAAACAATAAAAATCAGAATGGAAATCTACGAAAATAGAAAACGGAAAAAGAATAGAGATCAATGAAACCAAGGACTGTTTTTTTTTTTTAAAGGACCAATAAAAATGAAACTTTAAGGAAGAAAAAATAATGATAAAACTACAGATGGACTGATCAGGGAAATAAGAAAAAACAAATTACTAATATAAGAAATGAGAGTGGTACCACTACTATCAATTTTACAAATATTAAAAGGCCATTAAGAGAATAGCATGAACTTTTGTTATTAAAGATGACAACTTACATGAAATTGGCAAATTCCTTGCAAGACAGAAACTACCAAAACTCACTCGAGGATAAATAAATAACCTAAATAAACCTAGATCTATTAAAAAGAAATAGAATTTGTGGTTAAAAACTTCCCAGAAAGAAATCCCAGGCCCAGATGGTTTCACGGTGGAATTCTACCAAATATTTAAAGAAGAAATAATACCAATTCAGTATAAACTCTTCTAGAAAATTGAAAAGGAAGGAATACTTCCCAATTCATTTTATGAGGCCAGCATTCCTGTTACCAGAACATGACATAGGCATTACAAGAAAACTATAGACCAATATCCCTCATGAAAAGATAGTCTTAACAAAATTTAAGAACCTGAATTAACTATATATAAAAGAGACAATGAATCATAATTAAGGGGGGGGCAGGATTATTCCAGTATGCAAGGTTGATTTAATATTTGAAAATCAATCAAAATAAGTCACCATATTAAGAGCCTAAAACGACAGAAACATAATCATCTCAAAAGATGCAGAAAACACATTTGACAAAATCTATCATCCATTCCTTATAAAAACTCTTGGGAAAGTTGGCAAATGAGGGAATTTCCTCAACCTGATAAAAGGTATATATAAAAAACCTACAGCTAACATCACCCATAGCAACATTTTTCCAGATAGGTCTCTTTAAGTAAGGGAAACAAAAGCAAAAATAAGCAATTAGGACTACAAAATGAAAAGATTCTACACAGCAAAGCAAACAATCAAAACTAAAAGACAACCTACTGAATGGGAGATATTTTCAAATGACATATCTGATGAAGGGTTAGTTTCCAAAATATATAAAGAACTTATACAACTCAATAACCCCCCCCAAAAAAAACAAATAATTCAAGTAAAAAGTAGGCAGAAAACATGAATAGACATTTCTCTGAAGAAGACATACAGATGGTCAATAGACACATGAAAAGATGCTCAACTTCATTCATCATCAGGGAAATGCAATCAAAACCAGAATGAGATGAGGGCAGGAGTTAAGATGGTAGGGGGACCTTGGGCTTTCCTCATCCATCAAACACAGCTATATTCAGGTCAGATCACTTGTAGCACCCAGGAAACACATCTGTGGAGTGGCAGAAGGATCACCACAGTTGGAGGGAGACAACATGGCAGGTGCAAGGTACATGGAAGTGAATTGGGAGAGAGAAAAACTGCAGTGCTGTGGAGGGGAGGAACCCTCTCCATGGAGAAACAAAGGGAGAGAAAAAGAGAGGGGTTGAGAAAGTGCAGCATCAATTTCACATAAGAGGAAAGAAAACCTCTCTGGACCACGGACTGGGGAGCAAAAAGTACTGAGTATTACAGGCGCTCTCTCTCTCGCTCTCTCTCGCTCTCTCTCTCTCACTCGCTTGCTCTCTCTCTCTCAAAAAGTTCTGAGTGTTTCAGGTTCGTTCTCTCTCTCTCTCTCTCTCTCTCTCTCTCTCGCCTTTGGAGTGCAAAATCAGATTTTGAAGTGCATAACTTTCCCCAGAGTAGAGCTGTGGCACACACACCTGGATGGAGGAAGCTGGCCCTGGAGTACATAACATGGTTTAGGGATCTTAGGAGCACATTGGGAGAGAACATTGCCTTTTCTGGAGTACGTTTGGAAGAGGGTATATTGCCTCCCCAAGGACAAAAGACCCTGCAGGCACCAGCGAAAGGCATTTCATCAGCAGGGGACAGAGGCACACCCAGAGGGAATATAACTTTTGCTGCTTTTAGTGGTGCTACATTAGAGATTCTGCACACTGTGCAGGTGTGGGACTGTTTTTCAGGGACAAAGGATTTCAGACACAGCACTGAGAGGCTCTACTCCAAAGGAGGGGAGTGGGTCCACACAGCACCAGGTCCTTTAAAACTTCTGGCTTTAAATCCCAGCTGTGTGCCAAAGATAAAATGCAAGAGAGCTATGACACAGGGGGAGCTGACTGCAAAGGCTATTCTGTGAGAGCTGCCTTAATAGCAGGGGATATGATATCCCTGTCCAGGGTCAAGAGTTTGGGTGGTGCCATTTTCCCCCTAAAACTAACATGGTGGGACTTCAGAGAGCACTACAGCAGCCCTCAGTAGAGGAAGGAGGGACCCGCTTACACCAAACCCTACACCCCCATGCTTGGCAACTGCTTATTTACTCAGACAAGACTGACTGAACCAACACAGCGGCTTCTCCTCCAGAAGACCAGCACAGGCAACACCATGCGTCCGCCAAGTATACTGAAAATCAAGTGCTTCAAAACGACATCTGCACTTCTGGTGGAAATAGGACCAGGCTTACTTTTGTCTCTTTTTGTTCTTTCTTTTGAAAGCAGGCTCATTGGTTGGTTGGTTGGTTGCATCTCTTTTACTATTTTTTTAGGATCAGGGTTTTATCACTCTTTTTCTTTCTTTCTCCTTTTTTCCTTCCCTTTCCTTTGGAATCAGTCTTACAATCTTTTTATTCTGCTTGGGTTTTTTGTTCCTTTTCCTTTTCTCTTTTTTGAGGATCAGGCTTTTCCCCATTTTTTTCAGGTTTACTTCAACAAATCAAAGCACACCTCATTAAAGGACCAAATACTCCCCCACTGAAAGCAAGGAGGAGCTCTGCAGAGGACTGACCAGTGGGAAAGAGCAGCCAAAACACAAAAGCAGAGTGTGTACAGCATACACCAGAAACACTTCCTGAAGTGCCAGGCCCTGGACAGTGTATGACCCTTTTTTAATATGGGGTCTCAGATGCAGGAAACATAACAAGCTTTTAAAACATGCAAAGGACAGGGCGCCTGGGTGGCTCAGTTGGTTAAGTGGCCAATTTCTGCTCAGATCATGAACTCACAGCTTGTGGGTTTGAGCCCCGCGTCGGGCTCTGTGCTGACAGCTTGGATCCTGAAACCTGCTTCAGATTCTGTGTGTCCCTCTCTCTCTGTACCTCCCCCTCTCACACACTCTCTCTCAAAAAATAAATAAACACTAAAAAAATTAAAAATAAATAAAAAATAAAACATGCAAAAGACAGGGGGCACCTATGTGGCTCAGTTGGTTGAAGGCCTGACTTCAGTTCAAGTCATGATCTCAACGTTTCATGAGTTCAAGCCCCACATCACCTTAATGCTGTCATTGCAGAGCCTGCTTCAGAGACTCTGTCCCTCTCTCTCTCAGAGCCTCTGCCCGACTTGTGCTCTCTATTTCTCTCTCAAAATTAATAAACATTTCAAAAATTTTTAAAAACATGCAAAAGACAAACTTAGTAAAAGGAACAGATGGAGGAATTCTCCCCAAAAGAAAGTTCAAGAAGAAATCACAGCCAGGGACTTGCTCAAAAAAGATATAAGCAATATATCTGAACAAGAGTTTAGAACAAAAGTCATAAGACTACTAGCTGGACTTAAAACAACATAGAGGACACCAGAGAAACCCTTGCTGCAGAGATCAAAAATCCCAGAAAACAGTTAGGCTGATATAAAAAATGCTATAACTGAGATGTAAAACTGACTGGATACAGTCACAATGAAGATTGAAGAAGCAGAGGAAAGAATAGGTGATATAGAGCTAAAATTTTGGAGAATAATGAAGCTGAAAAAAAGAGGGAAAGTAAATTATTAAATGATGAAGGGAGACTTAGAGATCTTAGTGATTCCATAAAATAAAACAATACCCATATCATACGCGTCACAGAAGAGGAAGAGCAAAGGGGGAAGAAGGTTTATTTGCACAAATTATAGCTGAGAACTTCCCTAAACCTGGGAAGGAAAAAGGAATTCAAAACCAAGAGGCACAGAGAACTCCCTTCAAAGTCAACAACAGGTTACAACTATGACATACCATAGTAAAACTTGCAAAATACGAAGATAAAGAGAGAACTCTGAAAGCAGTTAGAGACAAAAGCTCCTTAACCGAAAAAAGTAGATACATAAGGTTAGCAGACCTATACACTGAAACTTGGCAGGCCAGAAGGGAGTGGCAGGAAATATTCAAAGTGTTGATTGGAAAAAATGTGCAGCCAAGACTTCTTTATCCAGCAAGGCTGTCATTCAGAATTAGAAGGAGAGATAAAGAGGTTCCCAGACAAACAAAAATTAAAGGAGTTTATGACCAATAAACCAGCCTTTCAAGAAATTTTATGTGGAACTACCTGAGTTAGGGGGAAGGGGGGGAAGGAAGACCAAAGAAAACAACAAAGACTACAAAGGACCAGCGACCATCACCAGAAATACCAACTCTACAGGTAACACAATGGTAACTAACTTCATATATTGCAATAATTACTCTAAATGTAAATGGACTAAATGCTCCAATCAAAAAACATAGGATATCAGAAAGGAATTTAAAAAAACAAACAAACAAGATCAGGGACACCTGGGTGGCTCAGTTGGTTAAGCATCTGGCTCTTGATTTCAGCTCATGTCATGATCTCACAGGTCATGGGTTGAAGCCCCACATCAGACTCTGCATTGGCAGTGGGGAGCATGTTTGAGTCTCTCTTTCCTCCTCTCTCCTTCTCTCTTTCCCTCTCTTTCTCTCCCCCACTTGTGTGCTGTCTCTCTCTCTCTCAAAATAAATAAACAAACTTTAAAATAAGATCCTTCTGTAGGCTGCCTACAAGAGACTCATTTTAGACCTAAAGGCACCTGCAGATTAAAAGTAAGGGGACAGAGGACCATCTAACATGTGAATGAATGTCAAAAGAAAGCCAGAGTAGCCATACTTATATCCACAAACTAGGTTTGAAACCAAAGACTGAATCAAGAGATGAAGAAGGGCATTATATCATAATTAAGGAGTCTATTAATCAAGAAAGTCTAGGAGGAGGGGCAAGATGGCGGAGAAGTAAGGAGCCCCGTACTTGCACTCGCGCCCATACCTCACACGGAAAAGATCTGAAGCCATTGGAAACATTACAAAACGTGAGAGATTGGGAGAAAAAGGACAGAATCCACTGAGAAAGCCTTCTAACGGCTACCTCAAGAAACAAGCCTGAGTACACAAGGTGGAGAGTCCCAAATATCACTACTAATAGGAAAATAAAATAACCAAGGTCCCAACAAGAGAGACCAAGAGATACCATTCAAAAAACACTCTCTGAAAGGATAGGCCCTGGACAGTCAAAGAGTCTTCTTGGATACAGCAGCGCTCCTAGATACAGAGAGCATAACAGGTCTTTAAACTAACAAGAGCCGGAAAGCTAACTAAAATGACGAAACGAAAGAGCTCTCCTCCAAAGAAACGCCAAGAAGAAATGACAGCTAATGAACTGCTCAAAACAGATATCAGCAGCATAAATGAACAAGATTTTAGAATAATAATGGTAAAATTAATAGCTGGGCTTGAAAAAAACATAGGGGACATCAAAGAAACTATGGCCACAGACAGAATGGAAAAAAAAAATAGGCACGAAGAATTAAAAAATGAGATAAATGAGATACATAATAAACTAGAGGCCTCCAATGCACGGATTGAAGAGGCAGAAAGGAGAATAAGTGATTTAGAAGACACCATTATAGAAAAACAAGAAGCTGACAAAAAAAGAGACAAACTGATCCAGGAACAGGAAAGAAGAGTTCGAGAACTCAGCGATACGGTCAAACGCAACAATATCCGTATCATAGGAATCCCAGAAGAGGAAGAGAGAGGGAAAGGTGCTGAAGGAGTCCTGGAACAAATTATAGCAGAGAACTTCCCCGACCTGGGGAAGGAAGTAAATGTGGAAGTACAAGAGGCTCAGAGGACTCCCCTCAGACGTAACCTGAATCGATCTTCTGCACGACATATCATAGTGAAAATGGCCAAATACAAGGACAAAGAGAGAATTTTGAAAGCAGCTAGGGAGAAAAGGGCCCTAACATACAAAGGGAAACCTATCAGAGTGGTGACAGACCTATCTACTGAAACTTGGCAGGCTAGAAAGGAATGGCAGGAAATCTTCAATGTGATGAACAGTAAAAATATGCAGCCAAGAATCCTCTATCCAGCAAGCCTGTCATTCAAAATAGAAGGAGAGATAAAAACCTTTCCAAATAAACAGAAATTGAAAGAATTTGTCACCACGAAGCCAGCCCTACAAGAAATCCTGAGGGGGATGCTCTGAAGGAAAGGTTGCAAGGAACAAAGATACCAGAGACACCACCACAAACATGAACCCTACAAAAGATACAAAGACTCTAAACCCACATATTTCAATAATAACACTGAATGTAAATGGGCTGAATGCTCCAATCAAAAGACATAGGGTAGCAGAATGGATTAAAAAACAAAATCCATCAATATGCTGTCTACAAGAAACTCATTTTAGACGGGAAGATACCTTCAGATTAAAAGTAAGGGGATGGAGAAATATATATCATGCTACAGGAAATCAAAAGAAAGCCGGAGTAGCGATACTTATATCAGACAAACTGGACTTTAAATTAAAGACAATCACAAGAGATGAAGAAGGGCACTACATAATAATTACAGGGTCCATCCATCAGGAAGAACTAACAATCATAAATGTCTACGCACCGAATATGGGAGCACCTAAATATCTAAAACAATTAATCACAAACAGAAACAAGCTTATAGATAAGAATGTGCTAATAGCAGGGGACTTTAATACTCCGCTTACAGCAATGGATAGGTCAACCAGACAGAAAATCACTAAAGAAATAATGGACTTGAAAGACACATTGGACCAGATGGATCTGACGGATATATTTAGAACTTTACATCCTGAGGCCAGGGAATTTACTTTCTTCTCAAGTGCGCATGGCACATTCTCCAAGATAGATCACATACTGGGACATAAAGCAGCCCTCAATAAATATAAAAGAATAGAGATCATACCATGCACACTGTCAGATCACAATGCTTTGAAACTTGAAATCAATTACAGGAAGAAGTCTGGAAAACCGCCAAAAACATGGAGGTTAAAGAACACCCTTCTAAAGAATGAATGGGCCAATCAGGCAATTAGAGAGGAAATTAAAAAATATATGGAAACAAATGAAAATGAAAACACAACAATTCAAAATCTATGGGATGCGGCCAAGGCAGTCCTAAGAGGAAAGTACATTGCTCTCCAGGCCTATTTCAAGAGATTAGAAAAAGCACAAGTCCAAAATCTAACAGCTCACCTAAAGGAGCTAGAGGCAGAGCAACAAGAACGCCCTAAACCCAGTAGAAGAAGAGAAATAGTAAAAATTAGAGCAGAAATAAACAACATAGAGACCAAAGAAACAATTGAACAGATCAATGAAACCAAGAGTTGGTTTTTTGAAAAAGTAAACAAAATTGACAAACCTCTAGCCAGGCTTATCAAAAAGAAAAGAGAGAGCACCCAAATAGACAAAATTATGAATGAAAATGGACTTATTACAACCAACCCCTCAGAAATACAAGCAATTATCAGGGAATACTATGAAAAATTATATGCCAACAAATTGGACAACTTAGAAGAAATGGACAAATTCCTAAACACACACTCACTACCAAAATTCACACGGGAAGAAATAGAAAACCTGAACAGACCCATAACGAGTGAAGAAATCGAATCAGTGATCAAAAATCTCCCAACAAATAAGAGCCCTGGACCTGATGGTTTCCCTGGGGAATTCTACCAGACATTTAAAACAGAATTAATCCCAATTCTTCTCAAGCTATTCCAAAAAATAGAAGTCGAAGGAAAACTCCCGGACTCATTTTATGAAGCCAGCATCACTCTGATTCCCAAGCCAGACAGAGATCCAGCAAAAAAAGAGAACTATAGGCCAATATCCTTGATGAATACGGATGCAAAAATTCTCAACAAGATCCTTGCAAATCGAATCCAGCAGCATATCAAAAGAATCATCCACCAAGATCAAGTGGGATTCATTCCTGGGTTACAGGGCTGGTTCAACATTCGCAAATCAATCAATGTGATCCATCATATCAATAAAAGAAAAGATAAAAACCATATGATCCTGTCAATAGATGCAGAAAAAGCATTTGACAAAATACAGCATCCCTTCTTAATAAAGACTCTCGAGAAAGTTGGGATAGAAGGAACCTACTTAAACATCATCAAAGCCATCTATGAGAAGCCTTCAGCTAACATCATCCTCAACGGGGAAAAACTGAGAGCTTTCCCCCTGAGATCAGGAACACGACAGGGATGTCCACTCTCACCACTGTTGTTTAACATAGTGCTGGAAGTCCTAGCATCAGCCATCAGACAACAAAAGGAAATCAAAGGCATCAGAATTGGCAAAGAGGAAGTCAAACTTTCACTCTTCGCAGATGACATGATACTCTACATAGAAAACCCGACAGACTCCACCAGAAGCCTACTAGAACTGATCCAAGAATTCAGCCAAGTTGCAGGGTACAAAATCAACGTACAGAAATCGGTTGCATTTTTATACACCAATAATGAAGCAACAGAAAGAGAAATCAAGAAACTGATCCCATTCACAATTGCACAAAAAACCATAAAATACCTCGGAATAAACCTAACCAAGGATACAAGAGATCTGTATGATGAAAACTATAGAAAACTTATGAAGGAAATTGAAGAAGACACAAAGAAATGGAAAAACATTCCATGCTCATGGATAGGAAGAATAAATATAGTTAAGATGTCATTACTACCTAAAGCACTCTACACATTCAATGCAATTCCAATCAAAATTGCACCAGCATACTTCTCAAAACTAGAACAAACTATCCAAAAATTTGTATGGAACCACAAAAGACCCCGAATAGCCAAAGTAATACTGAAAAATAAAACCAAAACGGGAGGTATCACCATCCCAGACTTCAGCCTCTACTACAAAGCTGTCATCCTCAAGACAGTATGGTATTGGCACAAAAACAGACACATAGACCAATGGAACAGAATTGAGAACTCAGAAGTGGACCCAAAAGTATACAGCCAACTGATCTTTGACAAAGCAGGAAAGAATATCCAATGGAAAAAAGACAGCCTTTTTAACAGATGGTGTTGGGAGAACTGGACAGCAACATGCAGAAGAATGAAACTAGATCATTTTCTCACACCATGCACAAAAATCAACTCAAAATGGATAAAGGACCTGAACGTGAGACAGGAAACTATCAACACCCTAGAGGAGAAAGCAGGAAACAACCTCCTTGACCTCCACCGCAGCAACTTCTTACTTGACACATCCCCAAAAGCAAGGGAATCAAGAGCAAAAATAAACTGTTGGGACCTCATCAAGATTAAAAGCTTCTGCACAGCCAAGGAAACAACCCAGAAAATTAATAGGCAACCAACGGAATGGGAAAAGATAGTTGCAAATGACATATCAGATAAAGGGTTAATATCCAGAATCTATAAGGAACTCACCAAACTACACGCCCGAAAAACAAACAACCCAGTGAAGAAATGGGCAGAAGACATGAACAGACACTTCTCCAAAGAGGACATCCAGATGGCCAACAGACACATGAAACGATGCTCAGCATCCCTCCTCATCAGGGAAATACAAATCAAAACCACACTGAGATACCACCTCACGCCAGTCAGAGTGGCTAAAATGAGCAAATCAGAGAACTCTAGATGCTGGCGAGGATGTGGAGAAACGGGCACCCTCCTACACTGTTGGTGGGAATGTAAACTGGTACAGCCCCTCTGGAAAACAGTGTGGAGGTTCCTCAGGAAACTAACAATAGAACTCCCTTATGACCCAGCAATAGCACTGCTAGGAATTTACCCAAGGGATACAGAAATGCTGAGGCATAGGAGCACATGTACCCCAATGTTCATAGCAGCACTCTCCACAATAGCTAAAACATGGAAAGAGCCTAAGTGTCCATCAACGGACGAATGGATCAAGAAGATGTGGTTTATCTATACCATAGAATACTACATGGCAATGAGAAACAATGAAATCTGGCCATGGATGGACCTTGAGGGTGTTATGCTGAGCGAAATAAGTCAGGCAGAGAAGGACAGATATCATATGTTTGCATGTATAGGAGGATTAGGAGGAACTTAACCGAGGACCATGGGGGAGAAGAAGGGGGGAAATGGTGGGGGAAAGGGAGAGAGGCAAACCATGAGAGACTCTTGAATGCTGAGAAACAAACTGAGGACTGATGTATGTAGGGGGGGAGGGGGAGATGGGCATGGAGGAGGGCACTTGTGGGGATGAGCACTGGGTGTTATATGGAAACCAATTTGACAATAAACTATTTAAAAAAAGAAAAGAAAAGAAAAGAAAGTCTACCAACAATAGGGTACCTAGTTGGCTCAGTCAGTTAAGTGTCTGACTTCAGCTCAGGTCATGATCTCACTGTTCCTGAGTTAGAGCCCCACATCAGGCTTTGTGCTGACAGCTCAGAGCCTGGAGACTGCTTCAGATTCTGTCTCCCTCTCTTTTCCCTTTCCCCACTTGCATTCTCTATTAAAAATTAAATACCATTAAAAATGATCTAAAAATAATGAATATTCATGCCCCCAACATGAAGGAAAACAAATATATAAATCAATCACAAACATAAAGAAACTCATTTATAATAATAGCATAATAGTAGGGGACTTTATTACCCTATTTATGGCAATGGAAAGATCATCTAAGCAGAAAATCAGTAAGGAAACAATGGCTGTGAATGACACACCTGACCAGATGGACTTAACAGATATATTAACAGATGTATATATTGAGAACATTTCATCCCAAAATGGCAGAATACACATTATTTTCGAGCACACCTGGAATATTCTCCAGAATAGATCACATACTGGGTCACAAATCAGCCCTCAACAGGTATAAAAAGATCGAGATCATACGATGTATATTTTCAGATCACAATGCTAAGAAACTTGAAATCAACCACAAGAAAAAACTTGAAAAGCCCTCAAATACATACAAGTTAAAGAAGTTCCTAATAAAGAAAGAATGGGTTAACCAGGAAATTAAATTAAAAAAAAAATACATGGAAGCAAATGACAATGAAAACATGACAGTCCAAACCCTTTGGGATGCAGCAAAGTCCATCCTAACATTACACTGCCATTCAGGCCAAGAAGCCTGAAAGGTCCCAAATACACAACCTAACCTTATACCTAAAGGAGATAGCAAAAAAAAAAGCAGCAAATAAATCCTATAGCCAGCAGAAGGAGGGAAATAATAAAGATTAGAGCGTGTGTGTGTGTGCGCGCACACACACACACACACACAATACAGAAATTAAAAAAAAAGCAGTGGAGCAGATGAGTTAAATGCTTGTTCTTTGAAAGAATAAACAAAAATTGATAAACCTCTGACCAAACTTACCACAACGAAAAGAGAAAGGATTCAAATAGATACAATCATGAATGAAAGAGGAGAGATCACAACCAACACCACAGAAATACAATAGAATACTATAAAAATTATATGCCAACAAACTGAGCAACCTCGAAGAAATGGACAAATTCTTATATACTCACATACTACCAAAACTGAAGCAGGAAGAAATAGAAAATTTGAACATATCCATAACCAACAAAGAAATGAATCAGTTATCAAAAATCTTCCAACCAACAAGAGTCCTATGCCAGCTGGCTTCCTGTGGGAATTCTACCAGACATTTAAAGAAGAGGTAATACCTATCCCTCTCAAACTGTTTCAAAAAACTGGAAGGAAAGCTTCCAAATTCATTCTATGAAGCATGCATTACCTTGATTCCAAAACCAGACAAAGACCTCACTAAAAAGGGGAATTACAGGTCAATATCCCACATGACCCTGGATGTAAAATTCTCAATAAGATACTAGCATATCAAATTGAACAGTCCACTAAAAGAATTATTCACCGTGATCAAGTGGGATTTATTCCTGGGCTGCAGGGCTGGTTCAATATCTGTAAATCAATCAATGTGATACACCACATTAATAAAAGAAAGGATAATAACCATATGATTGTCTCAATAGATGCAGAAGAAAGTATTTGACAAAATACATCATTAGTTTCTTGATAAAAGCCCTCAAAAAAGTATGGAAAGAAGAACATACCTCAACATCATAAAGACCATATATGAAAGCCACAAAGCTAATAATCATCCTCAATGCGGAAAATCTGAGAGTTTTCTCCCTGAGGTCAGAAACACGACAGGGATATCCATTCTCACCACTGTTGTTCAACATGGTACTGGAACTCCTAGCCTCAGCAACCAGACAACAAAAAGAAGTGGCATATGAACTGGCAAGGAAGAAAAACTTTCACTATTCACAGATAACATGATACTCTACATGGAAAGCCAAAAGGTTCACCAAAAACCTGCTAGAACTGATATATAAATTCAGCAAAGTTGCAGGATATATAAAATCAACATACAGAAATCAGTTGCATTTCTATATACCAATAATGAGGCAGAAGAAAGAGATATCAAGGAATTGATCCCATTTACAATTGCACCAGAAACCATAAAATACCTAGGAATAAACCTAACCAAAGAGGTAAAAGGTCTGTATACTGAAAACTACAGAAAGCTTAAGTAAGGAATTGAAGAAGACACAAAGAAATGGGAAAATATTCAATGCTCATTGACTGGCAGAATAAATACAAATACTGTTAAAATGTCATTACTGCCCAAAGCAATCTACACATTCAATGCAATCCCTATCAAAATAACACCAGCATTCTTCACAGAGCTAGAACAAACAATTCTAAAATTTATATGGAACCAGAAAAGACCCGGAATAGCCAAATTAATGTTGAAGAAGAAAACCAAAGTAGGACACATCACAATTCGAGATGTTCAAGCGGTTTTACAAAGCTATAATCATCAAGACAGTATGGTACTGGCCCAACAAAAGACATATAGATCAAATGGAACAGAATAGAGAACCCATGGGGAGCCTGGGTGGCTCAGTCGGTTGAGCATCTAGCTATGACTCAGGTCATGATCTCGCAGTTCGTGGGTTAGAGCCCTGCATCGGGTTCTGTGCTGGCAGCTCAGAGCCTGGAGCCTGTCTCAGATTCTGTGTCTCCCTCTCTCTCTGCCCCACCCCCACTCATGCTCTATCTCTCTGCCTCAAAACAAAACAAAAAAAAAACCTATAAAAAAAAGAATAGAGAACCCCAAAATGGACCCTCAAATTTATGGCCAACTACTCTTCAACAAAGCAGGAAAGACTATCCAGTGGATAAAAAGAGAGTCTCTTCAGCAAACAGTGCTGGGAAAACTGGACAGCAGTTTGCAGAAGAATGAAACTGGATCGTTTTCTTACACCACACACAAAAAAATAAATTCAAAATAGATAAAAGGACTAAATGTGAGGCAGGAAACCATCAAAATCCTACAGGAGAAAACAGGAAGCAACCTCTTTGACCTTGGCCACAGCAACTTCTTACCAGACATGTCTCTGGAGGCACGGGAAACAAAAGCAAAAACGAACTATTGGGGCCTCATCAAGATAAAAAGCTTCTGCACAGCAAAGTAAATAATCAACAAAAGTAAAAGGTAATCTATGGAATGGAGAAGATATTTGCAAATAACATACTGGATAAAGGATTAGTATCCAAAATCTACAAAGAACTTATCAAACTCAACACCCAAAAAACAAATATTCCAGTGAAGAAATGGGCAGAGGCAATGAATAGACACTTTTCCAAAGAAGACATCTAGATGGCTAACAGACACATGAAAAGTTGCTCAACGTCACTCATCATCAGAGAAATACAAATCAAAAGGGAAGGAGGGAAGGTAGGTTGGGGGATAGGGGAAATAGGGGATAGAGATTCAAGAATACACTTATCATCATGAATATAAAATAAAATAAAATAAAATAAAATGATTTTAAAAACCTACTGCTAACAAACTAGTGATACATGCTATGACATGGATAAATCTCAAAAATATTATACTTACCCAAAGTTAGATACAAAAATGCTCATACTATAGTCCATTATTTCCATTGATATGAAACTCTAGAAAAGACTAATCTATAGTGACAGAAACAGATGAGTTTTCCTGGGAGGTGAAGGACTGACTGGAAAGAAGCAACTGAATTGTGGGGTGATCAAAATGTTCTGTATATGATTGTGATGGTGGTTACTCACTATAGGTATAAAAATTTGTCAAAACTCATTAATATGCAATTTAAGAGTATGCATTTTATTACATGTAACTTATATCTCAATAAATTTGAAATAATTGTAAATGTAGGTAAGGGACTAGAGATAGTGAAATTACTCTATTTTTTGGATACATTTTGGCTAGGAATGCAAGTATGAGATTGAAGGACCAATTTTTGTTTTGTTTATGTTGAGTCAAGTTACTTAAGATTGATTAAAAACAGAAGAGAGGAAGAGACTTAAGATACAGAAGACAGCTTTTTATAGTGTCACCACCTTTTCCAGCAATCCAAATTCCACACTTTCCTAACAGATGTTGGCCTCCTTATAATCAGAAGTGTTAGTATTTGAAAATATATGCTATGATATCTAGACTTCCAACTAAAAATGTCAAACAAGCCAAAAACCTGTCTCTGGATGGCATATGTAAAATACTCTATCTTCTAGCAAACTTCAACTTATCACTTAGGCCTCAACTATTTGTTAGAAGTGGTTACGCACCGCCACCCACCACCCATTCTTGACACAGCTGCCCTTTAGGTATCTAAAATGAGGTTTTCCTTACACTTGTACAAATGTTTGAAGTAAGATTTCAAACTTGAATTAATTTTTTTAATTTATCAAGTGAAATTTACTTCATTTTTAAGTTTTCTTCGTCCAATTTATAGTTAAACCTCTTGTACATTATACCCACCAACTTTTTCATTGGTTTAAACCCTGAAAATAGTTTATTTTGGTTACTCAGGATAAACTCCTTTCCCAAAAGCATCTTAATTTTCAGTATCTATATACTTGGTAAGTTTCCCAAGTACGATCCTTAAGTAAACAGGGGCCACTAATGCCAAAACCCAAAGAGTAACTCTACTGTTAGAGGTTTCAAATGCTTTGGCACACTCATGGGGTAAATGATTCAGTAATAAAAGGGGCATCCAATACTAGGTACCATTTTCACAAATGGCTGTCATAGCTATTGGCCTTGGAATCTTAAAAAAAGAAAGTAGAATAAAGTAAATTAAACAACATTTGTTATTTGTTCCTTTAACAAATACAAGGAATGACAGATACATTTTCAACGAGACCTTATCACCTTTATCTAGCTTCTATCCTCAGCGGTAGAAACAACAGCTCTCATACTTACTCCAGCCCTGTGGCTTCTAGTATAAAAGTATGTATGTAGCATTTATTACTATAAGGAAACAGATCACTCCTGTCCTATTAGCAGGGTAAATCTGTTGTTGTTGTTTAGCAGGAGTAATAGAGACACACTACAATATCCTTACCTTCTTTCCTGGTCCCTTTCAGGACCCATAATGCCTATATCCAAAGTAGCCAGCCAGGGTTAGGGGCTCAATCTATGGCTGAGGTAAGGGACTCAACCTCTGACAAGTAGAGTCCAACCTGTGATCAGGGTTAGGGCCTTAGACTGAGACTACCCTTAGGGTTAAAACATACAGCCTGGGTCCAGTCTGTAGTTGGCAACAGAGTAAAACTACCTGGCCCAAATTCAAAGAAACCCACAATTATGGTCTCATTAGCACAAGACTCTGACCAGCTGAGTTAACCAGCCAGTGTCTGCTTTGGAATTGTGTATGAGAGAGCACCCCACGAGCCACTACTTATGGGTCTTCAACCTCTGCTAACAATTAGCTGAGAAAGTCATTTCCTCTCACCATGTTTCCCATTACCCAATCTTCCAAGTGCGAAACATGATCATTATTTCTCACCATGGGATGAGGAAGTAGGGTGACAGGAGAGCAAAGAAGGGGCAATGAGCTTGAATTAACACTTGCAGCTTCTTTTCTCCCCTATCCTGCAAGCTTCTTGTCTCTTATTGAAAACAAAGCCAATCATCCTATTTTAACCCTCTCTGCATCAGCTCCATTCTGTTGCTCTTACCCATAAGTCAGGTACTTACTGATTTTCTGAAATTCAAAAAGCCTTTTATTGCCCCATATTGTATACTGTCCTAATTGGTTATTTTCTGTTGTTTGTGTTCCTTCCTGATCTACCTCCCTATGTGAACGTATGCATGTGCATACACATATTCTGCAAGCAAAAGTGTTTAGGTTTGAAAATATTTGCAATGACCCTCCTACACTGTTGGTGGGAATGTAAACTGGTGCAGCCCCTCTGGAAAACAGTGTGGAAGTTCCTCAAAAAATTAATAATAGAACTCCCCTAGGACCCAGCAATAGCACTGCTAGGAATTTACCCAAGGGATCCAGGAGTGCTGATGCATAGGGGCACATGTACCCCAGTGTTCATAGCAGCACTCTCAACAATAGCCAAAACATGGAAAGAGACTAAGTGTCCATCAACGGATGAATGGATCAAGAAGATGTGGTTTATCTATCCAATGGAATATTACATGGCAATGAGAAAGAATGAAATCTGGCCATGTGTAGCAAAATGGATGGAACTTGAGGGTGTTATGCTGAGCGAAATAAGTCAGGCAGGGAAGGACAGATACCATATGTTTGTCATGAAAAGGGAAGGTATAGGAGGATTAGAAGGAACTTAACGGAGGACCATGGGGGAGAAGAAGGGGAAAAATACTTGGGGAGAGGGAGGGAGGCAAACCATGAGAGGCTCTGGAATGCTGAGAACAAACTGAAGGCTGATGGGGATGGGGGAGAGGGGAAGGGGGGGTGATGGGCATGGAGGAGGGCACTAGTGGGGATGAGCCCTGGGTGTTATATGGAAACCAACTTGACAATAAACTATTTAAAAAATAATATGAAATTAATTCAAAAAATATTTTCAATGGCATCTAGATTTCTGACTAGAAATCTTAAGCAAACCAAGAAGTACACACGCTGGTTAAGAATTGTTAGAGTAGTTTAGCCCTTTCAAAAAGAATTCATTAAACATCTTTAAGGAAGGCAATGACTTTAGATACTGAAGTGAGAGGTATAAGGAATATTTGGCATCATTCAATTGCCCTATAGGCTATTTTGTCTAGTTGCCTGGCCATACACCACCTGTGATGCTCAACCCCAGAATCTCAGCAGTTCCTTGGTAGTAAGAATGATATGACTAGCTCCAAAAAAGTTTGATTTGGGCCCTTGAGAAGTTACTCAAAGTGCACATAATAGGTCAAGAGGAATATTTAGATAACAAAGAATATATAGTGATGCTGATGATTATGATGATTTTTAGATCATTTAAGTTTTAGATCAGGATAATAGTATTTGAAATTATTTTTCTACTGGTAGTCCAGTCTCTACCTAAATGACCAGCAATCTTTTCTCAACTCCATCAATTAAGCAGTTCGATTTTCATTTCTGCAGAAAGGGATATGACTGAACTAAAGAAGAAAAAAGGAGTTGTTCAGCTTTGGTGTCCAAAAGCTTAGGTTCTGTGGGCACCAGAGAGGACAGAGCGTACAATTTACATGTTTATGGAGGATAGAAGTACTTCGTATTTCCTCAGACTAGAAAACACTCTTTGTCATGAAAAGGGAAGAGACAGGGGCGCCTGGGTGGCTTAGTCGGTTAAGCATCCGACTTTCGCTTAGGTCATGATCTCGCAGTTCGTAGGTTCGAGCCCCGCGTCGGGCTCTGTGCTGACTGCCAGCTCAGAGCCTGGAGCCTATTTCAGTCTGTGACTCCCTCTCTCTCTGACCCTCCCCTGCTCACGCTGTCTCTCTCTCTCTCTCCTAGAATTAAATAAAACATTTAAAAAAAAAAAAAAGAAAAGGGAAGAGACAAAAATTTTGAGACTACAAATGTGACTGGAACCTAGCAAGAGGGTCTTTGCAATCTGATTCCTGGCCAAAAACTTGGGAAATGGAGAGGAAAAGAAACTTTTGAGCCTGATTGTGGCCTAGAAGGAACAGCATGATTTTCAAGTCCTCAAATGAATCATGAAAGTATCAGAGAAGTATCATTAGAGCTGAAGGGGACAGAATGGAGAAATGTCAACCTGCGACATGCCTGGTGGATGACATTGAGGACCAGATTGCTCCCCAGTGTACATGATCCTAGGAAAAGAGAAGGTTATCTTTGAATGGAAGGATATGGAGTTCTGCCACCCAATAGGTATAAGAGCCCAACCAGAAACTAAGTTGTACTATAGAAACCTAAACTTGTGAACTAAGATTTGAGCCTACCACCCCAAAATGTAGAAGATGACTATGTCTGTGAAGTAATCCACTTCATAGTTTCCTTAAATTTTTCTAAAAGTTGATTCTTTGGGGAATGTTATTGAACAGTGTCAACCCTCAAAATTATATCTCACAGTTGGTTAGGAAAACAGAGGGCCTGAAATGACACCTCACAGGTGCACATAATATCAACTTCTAACTGCATGTAAAAATTAGACAGCAATTTGGATGGCACAATTTTCCCCAGGAGAAGCTGTCTGTCAAAATTTAGCTATATATATATATGGAGGTGACATCAGACACTTGTACAGTGTTACTCATTTTCTTGTCAAACATCTGATCTTGGGCATACAGCATTTAACTTACAGTTCTAGACACATAGAAGTATGCACCCACATGCGTGTCCATGTGTACATTACATTGCTCAAAATCAAAGCCTCCAGATGAATACAAATATTCTCTCCTCCAGTTTTTAACTTTGGTAGTTTCAAGTATGCTTGTTTTTAAATGTTTATTCATTTTGAGAGAGACAGAAAGAGAACATGAGCAGGGAAGGGACAGAGAGAAGGTATGCTTTTAAACTAACTCAAATATCAACCATAGGTGACTGTCCATTAAATGCTTGTCTCACACTACCCTTACCTTTTTTAATGTTTATCTATTTTAGAGAGAGAGAGAGAGACAGCGTGTGAGCTGGGGTGGGGGGGGGAGTGCAGAGAGAGAGGGAGACAGAGAATCCAAAGCAGGCTCCAGGCTCTGAGCTATCAGCACAGAGCCTGATGTAGGGCTCAAACTCATAAATCAGGAGATCATGACCTGAGCCAAAGTCATATGCTTAACCAACTGAGCCACCCAGTTGTCCTTCCCCTTACCTAACTCTTTAGAAGGACTGGCTATTGCCATCAGTTGTTGCCTCAATTCTGATGCCCAGACCACAATTTTATTCTTTCTCCTCTGTAACTTTGTAAGTCTTCTCCCTACAAAAGTACCAGCATTGGGCATTGTGATGATTCATATGAGTTTCCTTCATTGATTTCATGTGTATATCTATTTTTTCCAATTTATATGGTTCAGCCTAAGGAGGCAGTATAATGAAAAAAAGTACTAGACTTGAAACGCTTATATTCAAAAAGCTTAAAGTTAAAGTCTCTTTCTGCTATTTACTAGCTGGGCATCTTCTGACAAGTCAAGTCACAGGTCTCAGGCCTTCATTTCTTCATTGATAAATCTGAGGGTTGAATTAGACCAAGATTCTGTAAGCTGGAGAGCTATGTGGTGAACTGGTTCCATTAATATACTTTGTTTGGTTTTCTCCATGTTCAAAGTTTTTTAAGTGATTATAGATGGAGAATATATACTCTACTTCCTCCAAGTGCCCTTCACTCCTTAGTGTCTTCCATCCACCAGCTTCACTCATGTACATTTGCTTTTAGGACCACCGGATATCAGGTGCTTTTGTACCTAATGTTCATTCAACTCTAATGGCTTTTTATGCTTTTTGCATTCTTTTACTCTTGGGACAGTCACCTCCCACTCCACACCCCTACACAGAAGTAACATTCAGTCAGGCAACTTCTCTGTTGTCAATACTGTAGTTTTTTTTAAAAAGATTAAGAAATAGATGAAGGCAAAGTCTCAAGGAGGAAGAAGAAAGACTCATTGAAAGAACTAGGACCTGAACTAGGTTTTAACAGGTGATGTTTGGGATTTCAGATGTTTGGCCATTATGCACAAAGAATGTGCCCCACCAACACATGATCCACAACTCTATTCGGTCTACTCCAGATCACCAGTCACTCTACATGAGATAGGCTATCCCAGGACTCTCTACAATTCCAGTACCCTCTGGTCTTATGAGAACAGAAACAACAGGGAACCATGCCCCAGTTTCAATCCCTTCAAAGATAAAGGACTTAAAATGTTCACAAAAGCTGCTCACTGGGGTTTTTTGGACATCAGGACATCAAATCTCTTACAAAACAACATTTTGATGTGTTAAATGTAAATCAATTGGAAGCACATGGATTCAATAGGTCCTAAAATGCGCCCAGACTTAAAAATGAAGGAAAACACCTTAGTGCAATATCTGGATACATTTGCTAGCTGCAAAATATTGAAAGATAAAATGGTTTTTGATATTCCACTGAATTTCAACTATTATGAG
Organism: Hyaena hyaena; assembly: GCF_003009895.1. Classification (NCBI taxonomy): domain Eukaryota; kingdom Metazoa; phylum Chordata; class Mammalia; order Carnivora; family Hyaenidae; genus Hyaena; species Hyaena hyaena. The sequence continues at coordinate 328,349 of NW_024081239.1, read as the reverse complement.
GCTTCTGGACCCTATCTGATCCCATCTCTTTCCTGACTTCTTACTACAGTTCAGCCTAACAGTAATACTATGTCTCTTGTAATGTGTAATACTAAATGACTTGTAATACCAACTCACTAGTAATAAAAAGGAGGGTACTAATGGTGTCTATTTTCTTGGAGAAATCTAGAGTCCAAAGATGGATACTTGTATCCAGATTTCAAGTAGTACCATGTCTGATTACAGACTTTCCAGTAGAGCTGGGATGACTTTATTGTCTTCTATAGCAAGTTTCTAATTTGGTGGAGAGAAATTTCTGTTCTCAGGGAACTTCCTATCGAGCTAGTAAGACAGAAATAACATCCAGAGCATATTCAGTAAGAAGATCACATAGATTAAGCTATTGAAGTTAGGCTTGTACTTACAAACAAAACATAGCCATGATTCAGATTATTTCTAGATTCATGTTCTTTGCTACTTAGAACAATATTATTTTGTAGGTGCTGTTAATAGATTTTAAAAATAATAAAAATAATTACACTACAACCTCTACTACTAATATTACTAATTGTAATATAAAATAATGTCTTCCATTTATCAGTGCCCTTATATGATAGTCACTGAACTAGGCATTTTATGCCCATGTATATACATTTTCTTACAAGAATCCTGCAACATTGATGTTAATAGCCTTATTTGGAAGATATGGAAACTGAATCTCTGACAGAAGAGTCATGTGCAGTTCATATACATTTAAGTACTTCTGGTCATGCATACTGTAGTACCGTATTTTTATTCCCTTTCTCTGCTGACACTGCCAGATAAAGACCATGTTATTCCTCTATTCTATATTCCTTTTCCAAAAAAAAAAAAATGTATATTCCTTGCTCTGCAAAAAGACAAACATTGTTCTCTGAACACCATGGGTGTTCAATCCATGTTGAATGGTAACCAAATGACTTTGTCATTCAGGTTTGGGCCTGCTAGAGCCATATGTAAGCATCACTGCTGATGCCCAGTTGTTTTGTGGAGATTTACATGAACAAGTGCTCTTAATTTTTATGTACAATCCACCTAACTCTCCACAACAATGAAGTATGAGTCCATGGCTGTCTTCGCCAGGAGACAAATTTGAGAGACCAAAAACCATACTGCACAGTGATTGTTTCCCTCCAATATAATGACTAGAGCTTTCTTACTGGGTCAGGCTCATCACCCCCACCTGGCTCCTTCTTCCCTGGGGAAAATTCATCCCCCAGAAGGCTCCTTGGGCTTATGTACTCTGCCAATTTACCAGATAGGTCCATTGAACCTGTCTCCACTAATACTCAAACTGAGTGGGACCAGTATAGCAGCTAATTTCAGTGTATAGAAATAGCATAGACTGACATCAAGTGCTGTGAGCCAGAGAGTAAAATCCAAAACCAAAAGACTAGGTCAGGTTGCAGCACCTTGCCAATTTGCAAGTACAAGCAGGGTCAAACCCAACAAGTCCTGGTTTAGCAGTCAAGGGCAAGATTCAAGTCTGTAGTCAGAGGTTGAGACCAATGTCTTATATGGGTAGAAAAAGTTATAGGAATTTCCTGAACAACCCAACATGGAAGATAAGCATTGAACCAATGAAGCTTGAAATCTGTGAAGATATAATTATAGTAAATTTCAAAAATTTGAATCCATATCACTCATCATTCATATGAATTCTTTCAAAGAAATTCATTATTTCTAATAAGATAGAGAAGCTGATTGGTATACTGCATAGGGAATATATGCAAGGCTGCCTAGGTTCAAATCCCAGCTCCACCTATTTACCTCACTCTCATGACCTTGGACAAGTTTCTTCACTTCTCCTTGCCTCTGTTTTTTTGCCACCTGTAAAATGGGGGTAACAACGGTATCTACCTCAGAGTACTGCTATATAAAGAAAATGAATAAATACATAATAAACTTATAAAATAAGTACACAAGAAACTTGTAAATAGTGCCTGGTAAATGGTCAATAAATATTCCTTTATCATTATCATAGTAGATAAATACTGAGTGGCTCTGATTGAAGGAGGGGTAGGTATGAGCATCCCAGAGCCTACCTCCTTACCTGACACACTGAAAACCATTGTTCTAGTACAACCTTCTACCGAGTCCAAGTTTCTCTTCTACAGCATCTGACCTCTTCTTAATGCTTTCAATGATGAGAACCTCATTACCTGAAAAATGTGTTACCAGTCCTAATTATTCCAAACATCAAAGCCACTCAAAATCTTCCACCCAGTGGTATGGGAGGTGCCACTAATCCAAAACACAACAGGGTATAGCAGAAAGAAGTTGCCCTTTAATCAGATATACCTAGAATCCTATCTCTGCAACATTTTAGGGGTATAACCTTAGAGAAGTTACCTCTCTTAGGAGGTCAGTTAACCTTCCTGAGCCTCTGTTTCCTCATTTGGAAAGTGGGAATAATAAGATCATATAAGACACAGGCTTACTGCTATGGATGGAATTGTGTCCCCCCCCCCAACATTCATATATTGAAGCCCTACCCCCCAATGTGACTATATGTGGAGATAGGGTCTTTAGGAGGTAATTAAGGTTAAGTGAGGTCACCAGGGTGGGGCCCTAATCTAATAAAACTGTGACTTTATAAGAAGAGCAAGAGACAGCTCTCTCTCACCCCTTTTCAGCTCTCAATGAACACACACTGAGGAAAGGCTGTGTGAGCATACAAGAATGGAGCCATCCATAAGCCAAGAAGAGAGAGATCTCACCAGGAACTGAATCAACAATTAAATCAATACCAGTACCTTGATCTTTGGACTTCCCAGCCTCCAGAACTGTGAGAAAATAAAATTCTGCTGTTTAAGCCACCCAGTTATGGCAGTCCTAGCTGACTAATACAGTTGCTATGAGGATTAAATGAGGTAATATGTATAAAGCGCCAGGCACAAAGGAAACACTCAATAATGGAATTATTTTTATTCTTATTTCCTAGTTCTGCCCTGAACAGCTATAAAAAACAAATCAAATTCTTCTTCCACATGAAATTGGTCAAAAATTAAATAGTGGGGTGCTTGGGTGGCTCAGTCAGTTAAGCATCCAACTTTGGCTCAGGTCATGATCTCACGGTTCGTAGGTTTGAGCCCTACGTCGGGCTCTGTGCTGACAGCTAGCTCAGAGCCTGGAACCTGCTTCAGATTCTGTGTCTCGCTCAGTCTGACCCTCCCCTGCTCATGCTGTCTGTCTGTCTCTCTCTCTCTCTCAGAAATAAAGCATTAAAAAAACCAAATAATTAAATAGAGATGGTAATGGAGGACCCACCACAGCAGTGTGCCAGACATATACATTATTTGCCTCTTAATTTCAACTCATTATATGTGCCTGTCTCCATGACTACACTATAAGCTCCCTGAGGGCAGAGACCATATTTTAGTCCTTTCTGGAGTTCCATTACCTAGAATATCATGAATTCTAGGTGTAAACATTGGGTTAATGAATAAATGAACACATAACCATGCCTATTAGTGGGCATTTGAGAGCCTCCTGGCCACGGAGACTTTGCTCCACACACACAGAAGCCTGAGAATTATGTGCACTTATCTGGGGCTCTTTGGGTGACAGCGAGCTTTCTGTACCTCAGCCACAGAAAACACTCTTGGCACTGAGCAGGAAACATCCAGCCACAATTGCCGGGCTCCTTAAGCAACTGAGTTTATGAGCTTCATGCACGATTACCCCACGTTTGCAACTTTTCTCACTTATTGTAAGACATCACATGCTCCTACTCAGAACATTTCTTCTGTCAAGAGAGGCAATTCCAAACGATGGAAAAGAATTGTTATCTCAACACTAACTTTGCTAGGCGGGTCTTGTCATGTTTATCATCTTAATCCATCACATTGAGTGAAATGACTGTAACTGTTTTTCATGGAGCTGTCTCTGAGCTGATGGGCAACATATTAGGAATAATTGAGCTAAATGATTTTCTAAATCTTTTGGAAGAACGGGAGTCAACTGGGACACTAATTATTTGCGTGGGGGGGGGGTTTAAATTATTCTTCTTTGTGCAAAGTAAAGTTAGGTTTAGAACAGTAGGTAATGAAGTTTTGACCAACTAGGCTCAGTAATATAATGCAAATCCTTTAATAGAATGTAGTACTATAAAGCAGACATTTCACAACACTTCAGAAAAAATTCTCCCATAACACAAGAGGCAGAAGGACAGGAAAAGGAAAAGGGAGACAGAGGGAAGGAAAGAGAGAAAGAGCAAGAGTAAATTAGAACGGCAACAGAATGGTTTCATGAGAAAAGCAATCGAGTGCCTGGAAGAGACAGAACGTTTGATCTAGACATGAATTTTTTTCTGTAACAGTAAGGAGTGAATTTTCCAGAGCTACTCGAATTCTTCTACCCAGTTCCCCAAGTGATCTATGACAAATGTGGAGGAAGGATAATAACAACAACAACAGTAACAGCTAACATTTGAGTTTCAGAGGGGTTATGTGAAGGACCTAAGGTCAAACAGTTTAGGAGCACAGTTCTGATTTGAACCCATATTTGGCAGACAAAATAAAAAGAGAAAAGCACTGCATTCTATTGCATCTTCCCTCATCTACTGATCAGCTATAGTTCTTGTCTGTCTTCCTCCAATCCTGTAAGCGATTTTACAACTCTGATCATGTCCTTTCTTTGCCTTTAAAAGGATGCAGCTTCTTTGGCATGGAATCTGTTTTAATAAGGCTGGGCCTATCCCTTTGCCACTTCCATTAAGTGTGTGGCTGTGTGGGTGTGGGTAGGTGGGTGTTTATTGTGTGGAAGAGAAAGGAAGTTGAGGAGTAAGGGAAGATTGGGACTGAAACAAGGCTATTCAGGGGCAGGCTTGGACACATAGCTTTGTGGCTGGATGCTGCTCTGCACTTCTCTTTCTGTTACACAACCTTCAACCTTTGACCCTAAAAGCCTAGAGGGCCTGCAATAGTGGAAAGTGGAGATTAAAATGGCCTGGGAGCACCTGCTGCCTCTGTACCTAATGGGAATCTGGGATTCAGGGCGGAATCTGAGGCTTCTTGGAGCCATCCCAGGTAAGAACCCTCCCTGTGGGAGAGAGCTTGCTCCATTAAAGGGTGCTGGCTCCTCTTGTAGGCCTGTCCTAGGAATGACCTCTGTTTTTGGATGGGCCCATTTGTTCTTCCCATTTGGGATGAAAGATCCACCCCAGGCAGTCATGCTCACCCTCTCACTTTTGGTCCCATGAAGAGGAGGGAAGAAGAAAGAAGAACAGGCCGACCCTTTCTACTCCTGGACAATTACTCTGAGCCTAAACAGCAACCCTGTTGGAGGGAGGTTTGATAAACTATTCATAACACTCCTAAATAATTCATTTCCCTTTGAGAGCAAGCAGCCCACAGGACCTGTAAGGTTTTCTTAAGTTGACACCTTTTGAGAGATGAAAAATAAAGCAAAATCCTCCTTTTAGAGAAACCATAGTTGCTTTATACACAGTTTCCTGTATCTCTCTCTTCCAATGTTATGGGGATACTATTCGCTGCCCCACTTCTTGTGATTGGTCCCCTATTGTTTTCTTTGATTTTTGTTATTCAAACAACTCTATTTTACAAGATCCCCAGTACCGATCCTCTTAGCATTATCTCCTGGCCCTACAGGCTTCCAGGGTATAACAACCCAAATGCCTTTAGACTGAGGGTATGGGAGCAAGATGTGGCCTTTGTCAAGGTTAGAGAGGGTGGGGAGGGTTGGTTGTATCAAATAAGATGTGTCCAGAGCATTTCAAGGAGTTCAGGATCTCCCGTTTGCTCTGATTTTAGCTTCTCTGACACAGCTCTACTACTTGTCATTCTGCAGACATCTTCTCTCCCCTTCCTTGATTTTTAGCAAAACCTCCACAGAGCTGTCCTCTGGACCACCTAGGGCCAAACACATTATACAAGGCCTTTCTTCCTCTATCTTCAGCCACCCACACACCTTTGAGACCCATTTCACACACAGGAAGCAGGCTACAGGGGACGGTGATGGTGAAGGATTATAGGCTGACGCTAATTAGCTTCTCTGGTATTCACACTGCCTCTTCCTGCTGACTTTAGCAGCTTTGTGGCTCTGCTTGTGCTCTGGCAACGATGGCACCCTTCCTCATCTGCCATACTCCAGAGATTGGACACATCAGTTCTGCATAGAAGCCTCCTTCCCCATCCCCGATACTGACCTTTACCTAGTATCTTTCTCTTTTCTCTTACCTGTGCATCTTATAGAAAACATATCCGATCTGGGGCCACAGTTAAGAAAAGGGTTTAGGGGAAAATTAAAAGGATATATGCCCCCAAATAGTTTAGCCTTCAAACTCACCCTGCTTCAACAAAATATCACATGAGAAACAGATACAATTAGGAATTTCACCTACTTAACAAACAGAAATCCTCACTGATCAGGGTGATAAGGCAAGCAGCTTGAGGTACAGTTCCTTTTATGCAAATATAATAAGGAAATCCAGGTTTTTAAATTGCTTTCCCTCAGAAGCAGATGCTCTATATTATTTCAAAAAAATTTTGAGATGTAGGCTCTTTTTTTAAATAGTTTGTCAAGTTGGTTTCCATACAACACCCAGTGCTCATCCTCAATGCCTATCACCCTCCCTCCCCCCACACCCATCAGTCCTCAGTTTGTTCTCAGCATTCAAGAGTCTCTCATGGTTTGTAGGCTCCTTTTAAAATTTTTTTCACGTTTACTTATTTTGGAGGCGGTGAGGGGCAGAGAGAGAGAGGGAGACACAGAATCCAAAGCAGTCTCTAGGCTCCGAGCTGTCAGCACAGACTTCAACTTGGGGCTCGAACTCAGGAACTGTATGATCATGACTTAAGCCGAAGTCAGATGCTTAACCAACTGAGCCACCCAGGTGCCCCAATTTCAAAAATGTTTTAATGTGTTTAAAAACAGAAGAATTGCTGACAAATGTAAAGACCTAGAGTGCTTTTATTTAAAAAAAAAAAAAAAAAAAAAAAAGCTGGTTTGGGGAGGGGGGGACATGGGTGGCTCAGTCAGTTAAGTGTCCAACTCTTGGTTTCAGCCCAGGTCATGATCTCTTGGTTTTGGGAGTTCAAGCCCCTACTGGCCTCAGTGCTGGTGGTGTGGGACCTGCCTGGGATTCACTCTCACCCTCTCTCTGTCCCTCCCCCACTGTCTCTAAATAAATACATACATAAATAAATACATAAATAAGAAAAGTTGGTTGGTATCAAAGAAGGCCCATAAAACTAAAGATCTAAAAGAACTTAACAGTATAGAGTTTGGTCAGATAGATCAGTACATATAGTATGTCTAGGGCATGCTATGAACAGATCTACACCGTTTCAATTACTGGAAGTCTACCATTACCTCAGTGCTACAATTAGGCTTCACGCTCAAGGTAAGGATATAATTTCACAATAGCATGGAGGGAATAGAGATTTAACTAATAAAGATAGGCCCTATGATGGTTAATTTTATGTATTGATTGGGGCACAAGGTGCCCAAATTTTAGTCAAACATTATTCCAAGTATGTCTATGAAAGTGTATTTAGGTAAGGTTAACATCTGAATTGGTAGAACAAACCAGATTGTCCTCCCTAATATGACTGGACCTCATCTAATCAGTAGAAGACCTTAATGGAACAAAAAGGCTTACCTTCGTGCTGAGAAGTGGGGAACTCCCTCAGTCTGACCACTCGAGCTAAGATATTGGTATTTTCTTAATTTGGAATTTGAACTGAAAAACTGGCTATTCTTGGGTCTCAAACCTCCCAGGCTTTTGGGCTGGATCTTACACTTGCTGTCCAGGCCCTCAGACTCAAACTACAGCGACACCATTGGCTCTCCTGGTTCTTCCAGCCAACCTAGTACAGATCTGGGACTTCTCAGCCTCCACAATCATGTGAGCCAACTCCTTACAATAAATCTTTTACTTTGTCTTTCTCTCTCTCTCATTCTGGTTCTGTTTTTCTGGAGAACTCTAATATAGTTCCTATGTTTTAAATCAGTGATCTCCAAACTTTTATAATGCCATCCTCATAGGTAGATGTTTTTTAGTACATTCTTCAGTAGGTGGATACTTATTTGTAAATGTTATCAGACTATTATTAACACAAGGGATTTTGTGAGGATTAATGATTTAATGTAGGTAAAGTGCTTCTACATGGAAAGAACTACATAAATGTCATTATCATGATCACATTGTAGAGACTACAAAACCAGAAAATTTTTAAATTTAAATCCAAGTTAGTTAACATATAGTGTAGTAATTATTTCAGGAGTAAAATTTAGTGATTCATCACTTACATATAACACCCAGTGCTCATCCCAAGAAGAGTCCTCCTTTTTTTGTTAATGTTTATTTAGTTTTGAGACAGAGAGAGACAGAACTTGAAGCAGGGAGGGGCAGAAAAAGAGGGAGACACAGAATCTGAAGCAGGCTCTGGGCTCTGAGCTGTCAGCACAGAGCCCGACGCAGGGCTTGAATCCACAAACTGTGAGATCATGACCTGAACCTAAGTTGGACGCTTAACCAACTGAGCCACCCAGGCACCCCAACAGGAGTCTTCTTTAATGCCCTTCACCCCTTTCCCCCACTCAATACCACACCAGCAACCCTCAGTTTGTTCTCTGTATTTGAGAGTCTTATGGTTTATCTACCTCTCTGTTTTTATATTATTTTTGCTTCCTTTCCCTTACGTTATCTGTTTGGCATCTTAAATTCCACTTATAAGTGAAGTTGTATGATATTTGTCTTTCTCTGACTGACTTATTTCACTTGGCATAATACACTCTAGTTCCTTCCATGTTGTTGCGAATGGTAAGACATGATTCTTCTTGATTGCCAAGTAATATTCCAGTGTGTGTGTGTGTGTGTGTGTGTGTGTGTATAAAACACATCTTCTTTATCCATTTGTCAGTTGGTGACATTTGGGCTCTTTGCATAACTTGGCTATTATCAATAGTGTTGCTATAAACATTGGGGTGCATATGCCCTTTCTAAGTAGCACTGCTGTATCCTTTGGAAAAATACCTAGTAGTGCAATTGCTTGTTCATAGGATAGTTCTATTTTTAACTTTTTGAGGAAACTCCATACTGTTTTCAAGAGTGGCTACACCAGTTTGCATTCCCACAAGCACTGCAAAAGTGTACCTCTTTCTCTGCATCCTCACCAACATCTGTTGTTGCCTGAGTTGTTCATTTTAGCCACTCTGACAGGTATGAGGTGATATCTCATTGTGGTTTTGATTTGTATTTCCCTGATGATGAGTGATGCTGAGCATTTCTTCAGGTGTCTATTATCCATATGGACATCTTCTTTGGAAATGTATCTATTCATGTCTTTTGCCCGTTTCTTCACTGGATTATTTGGGTTTTTTTGGGTTTTGAGTTTGGTAAGTTCTTTATAGATTTTGGATACTAGCCCTTTATCTGATATGTCACTTGCAAATACCTTCTCCCATCCTGTCAGTTGCCTTTTAGTTTTGTTGATTGTTTCCTTCACTGTGCACAAGCTTTTTATCTTGATGAAGCCCTAATAGTTCATTTTTGCTTTTGTTTCCCATGCCTCTGGAGACATGTCAAAGTAGAACTTGCTGTGGCCAAGGTCAAAGAGGTTTCTGCCGGTTTCCTCCTCTAGGATTTTGATGGCTTCCTATCACATTTAGGTCTTTCATCCATTTTGAGTATATTTTTGTGTATGGTATAAGAAAGTAGTCCAGCTTCATTCTTCTAAATGTGGCTGTCCAGTTTTCCCAGCACTGTTTTCTAAAGAGACGGTCTTTTCCCCATTGGATACTCCTTCCTGCTTTGTCAAAGATTAGTTCACCATATATTTGTGGGTCCATTTCTGGGTTCTCTATTCCGTTCCTTCAATCTATGTGCCAGTACCATACTGTCTCAATGATTACAACTTTGTAATACAGCTTGCAGTCCAGAATTGTGATGCCTCCAGCTTTGGGTTTCTTTTTCAGGATTGCATTGTCTATTATGGGTCTTTTCTGGTTCCATACAAATTTTAGGATTGTTTGTTCTAGCTCTGTGAAGAGTGGTGGTGCTATTTTGATAGGGATTGCAAAACGAGAAATTTTAATGGAGAGTGAATATTTAAAAAACTTTATTTCCAGATGTCTCTTGACAGACCACTAATCTGGATCATGTGTAAGTAAATTGCAGCCAGGATCTGTACAGCCTATAAGCTAAGAATGTTTTTTATTTTTTTTAAAAGAGAAAAAAATCCCAAGAAAAATATTTTGTGACATGTGCAAATTATATGAAATTCAAATTTTAGGTCCATAAGTAAAATGTTACTGGATCACAACCATACTCAGGCATTTATATGTTGTCTGTGCTTGCCTTCCTGCTACAAGTGGCAGAGCTGAGAAAGACTGGACAGCCCAGGAAATCTATAATATTTACCAGCTGGATCCTAATGGAAAAGTTTGCCAAATTCTGTCTAGATCACAGTCTCTCAGTATCAAAATTACCACCTGGATTATGTGGTAGAAATAGAGATTTCCAGGCTCTGCTCTAAATGTACTGAATATGTAATAGAGCCTAATAATATCCATTTTTTAAATCCCCTTAAGAACTCCAGCTCCATCCAGTCCTAGGGTTCAACCATCACTTAAATTCTAATGACACCCAAATTTTTATCTCTAGCCCAGAATTCTCTCTTAAGTTCCAAACTCAGATATATCAGAGCGTATTTCACATTTCCACGTGAAAAACTCACTGATGTTGTGACTTAGTCTATCTAAAACTGCACTTTTGATTTTCTACCTCACATGCTATGCCAAACATTTGTACCTCCAATATCCCCCATTTTGGTTAATGGAACTAGCAGTTACTTAGGCCAAAAACCTAGAAATCTTTCCTTATTACTCTATCCTTCATCTTCCAGCTTCATCAATCAGAACTCCTGTTGATGCGTCCAACCTATAAGGAATCTCATCACTTCCAAACATGTCCACTATTACCACCCTAGTGGAAGATGTCACAGCTCACCTGGACTATTTCAAATGCCTTCTAACTATTCTGGCTGCTTCCACTTGTTAGAGTTTAGTATTTAGAAAAGTAAACTCCTGATTCAAATAAACACATGTCAAAGATGTGGGAGAATTCATTAATTTATGCAGGAACCAGTAAGATTTTAAGTCTGATCCATCAAAGGCCATTTGAGAAGCTAATTATTTATAAGTAATATTTGGATATTTTTATAAAACTAGTTAATATCCAACAAGACCATGACTATAATTTTCAGTTATATTTTACAATGGGAATGGCAAAACTATTACTTGCCTCTCTACTGGGCAACAGTCTACAAGTTAACCTCTGCCTCAAAGGATTTCAAAATACCCTAGACAAAAGAATGTCAAGCCCTGAGCTGTACTGAAAGGTGGCTCAGTTACCTATTTTACCTACTTCCAAATTTTGGTTAATTTTTCTGACATACTCTTGTCCTTCTCTGTATAGACTACTATTCCACACAACAGCCCAAATGATCATTTTAAGGCATAAACAGGGTCATAAAATTAAAAAACAAACTCCTTACTATAGCCTACAGAGTGCTATATGATTAGACCCTTGCCTTGCTTTCTGACCTCAAATCCTACACTCTCTCACTCATGCACTATGTTTTGACCACACTGACAGACTCATTCCCACACACAAGGCCTATCCAATTACTCTTACTTGGACCTGAAACCATCTTTGCTCATATCTTGCCTTGGTTGTCTCCTCATCAGGAAGGGCTCAGTTTAACTATTACCTCAGAAGACCTAAATTACCTACCTCTTCCTTCACTCTATTAGTCTTTCACATTGCCCTCTTTTATTTCCTTTATTTTTGTTTGCTTGCATACATGTTTAAGTCTCTCCCCACTATTAAAATGTAAGTGGCATGAAAAGGTAGGACTCTCTCCTGGTCAGATATGTTTCTAACAACCTGTATAGTACCTGACACATAGTAGGAACTCAATAATATTGGTTCAATTCACTGATCTAGAATGCATTCTAGGTTCTAGCCCTGTCTCTGTCCTAACTAGTAACTCTGGATTTGAGCAAGTTTTTTCTGGTCCCTTAAACCTCAGCTTTACCATCCCAGAGATGATGGTGTGGAATCAAATTATCTGTGAAATATCTTCCAGCTTTATAATGCAACAAATGCTTTTATAAATTCATATATATTACAGCTAGTTTCCAAAAGCAGTAGAGAATAGAGTATCAGGCAAAATCATCATCATCATCATCATCATCTACCACACAATAAGCATTTATTCAGGCCCACTCTCTGCCAGACTCTATGCTAAATGTTGAGAATACAACAATTGATTAAAACAAAAAAATACCCTTTTCTCATGGGGATGGTAATCTAATTTAGTTAGGGAAATATTCCACATACATGTAAAGCAAAGTAGGAATACAAAAACACCATGCTAATTGCCAAATGGATTATAATCATAGTAATGATAAATAATAATTTTGATAGCAGCTAAAATTTTTTGAGAACTTACCATATACCAGGCATTATTCTAAAATTTTCGTATATATTCAATCATGTAAGACTCATAACAAATCTGCGAGAAAAGTTCTATATTTTAAAGACCTAGGAAATAGGTACTACTTTGACTTATAGACAGTAAGTGCTACTGGAAGCAGATTTCACTGAGGATTGCATACATGCAGTCTTGGGGGAAAAAAACAGGAGCTGAACTGAACTTTAAGTGAATAGGATTTAGACAATTGAAGAGGAAGAAAGAGTCCATTTCGAGAAGAGTGAACAGTTTGAGGCAACACACTGAAAGGGAAATGCATTTAGAAGTTTTAGGGCACAAGGAGTTAAGTGATTTGATTAGAGTAGAATTGCCTAGTAAAACTGTTAAGAGGCAAGTTTGGAAAGGAAGACGGCAAATGAACTGCAGAGGGCTTTGAGTGCCGTGCAAAGGAGTGTGGTCCTGTTCCTGCAGATTGAGGATTCACGGACATTTTTTGAGAGTAGAGTTTCATTTTCAAAATAATCATCTAAGATTAATGTGACAATTAAGAGACTGTCACTAAAATCCAGGTGTTCCATGGTAAAGGTTTGTATTAGTGCGATTACAGTAAGAAAGAGAGAAATCAGGGCTAGAAAGGAGATTATAAGAAAAAATAACAGTAATTGGTGACTGGCTTGATATTAATTAAATGATGAGATGGAGAGGTGCTTGGGTGGTTCAATCGGTTGAGTGTCTGACTTCAGCTTGACTTCAGCTCAGGATCTCATAGTTCATGAGTTCAAGCTTGCAGGGCTTGCTGCTGTCTGCATGTAGCCCACTTAGGATCTTCTGCCCCCCCACCCCTACTCACTTGCTCATGCTGTCTGTCTCTCTGTCTGTCTCTCTCTCAAAAATAAACAAACATTTAAGAAAAGATTATAAGATGGATATGACAAAAATGACCCATTTTCAAGTTTGGGATATTCTTTACAGAAATAAAAAATGTCTTAAGGAATGGGAGATAAAAATGAAAAGTTAAGAAAAACTTTAGGCACATTTATAAATAACTGAACTATCACCCTGAAAAGACTACAGTAATATAAATGTCAAGTTAACACTGGCTTCAATTCAACAGAATAAATAAAATAGTGGGGTGCCTGGGTGGCTCAGTTGGTTAAGCATCTGACTTCAGCTCAGGTCATGATCTCACAGGTCATGAGTTCCAGCCCTGCGTTGGGCTCTGTGCTGACAGCTCAGAGCCCAGAGCCTGCTTCAGATTCTGTGTCTCCCTTCCTCTCTCTGCCTCTCTCCTGCTCACGCTTTCACTCGCTCACTCTCTCTCAAAACTAAACAAACATTAATAAAAAAAATAGGGAGTGCCTTATTAGGTGCTCATGAGATACTAAATGACAATTTTGCTGTAACCAATTAGAAAGGCATAAACCCCCACTTAAAGAAGGGCTCATATTTTCTGCCTAACTGGAAATTGTGAAAAGCTATCTGAACCTAAGCAGAGCATAGATGAGGATGTTCTACTAATACATGAGATGGCAGATATCTTCCACTCACCCCTCTACACCAATTTTCCAGCCTTCATCATGCTCTCTGCCTTTTTAAGGTCACCTATATGGAGCTTATCAACTGGCTTCTTTCCCTCTGGCTTCTTGGATGGACTTGGCCAGCATGATCTACCATAGGAGATCAGAAGAATGGGGAAAATAACGTCAGGGTATATAATTCTCTGGCTTCCTCCCTGTAAGGTTTCTCTGGCCTGGCTGCATCCCTAATCCAAAGGTCCACTGCTCCTCTCCAGATAGTCTCTTTTACACAACTCACCCCTTCTATGTGCTCCTAACTGTTCCTTCCTTTATTCCGTGGGTCTAGGTGTGGTAATGTCTTCACTGCTACCATCCTTGGCTTATTAAACAGTCTCTTGCAGTCTCTCTACACCTATACCTCTATAAAGAATACTTTCATAAATAAATCTTCCATGAATTATGCTAATTTTTCCACTTTATTCCAGTTGGAATTTTACCTATTTCTTGGCCCCAAGAAATAGACTTTTTAAAGGAGATCCTAAGATTTATTTGGTCATATCAAAGAAGACCAGGATAACCACCCTGCTGGGGGGAAATAAGAATAAGTAATTCACGACATGTAGTGGCATTATAAACACTTGAATTACCTACCACCTGTTATAGCATGGAATGAAGTGCAAATAGAGGGCAATGTCTTGGAAGCTAAAAAAAAAAAAAAAGCCATAGCAATTAGTCCATGAAGGCCTGGACCACATTTCCTTATCAAAGCATTGCAACAAACACAGTAAGAGACAAGTTGCTATACCTTGTAACACCCACTGTGAAGAAAGAGGCACAATGTTTGGCAGGCCTCTTTGGATTTTAGAAGCAAATATATTCTACATTTGGGTGTGATGTTACAACACATTTACCAGATAACCCATAAGACTATTCTCTGGCTCTGGTTAGAACTGGTCAATGGGGAGCCCAAAAAGGTGATTGGAAGGAGGGAAAGAAGAAGGTGCATAGAGGTTATATACTTCCTTGGCTTCCTCCCTGCAAAGTTACCTTGGTCTGACTGTGCCTCTAGACAGATGCTACTGGCCCCCTCATAACTGCCTCTTAAAATGTGTCTGTCCTTCTGGATACCTGTAACTGGTCCCTCCACTTATGCTTTCAACTTAGAAATAATAACAGCTCCCTTTGATATTATGCTACCCTTTGTGGATCCTTTATTCCCACACCTCTGTATATAGTCCAGTTATTTTTTTTAATATTTTTATTTATTTCTAGGGGAGGGGGAGAGAGAGAGAGAGAGAGAGACAGTGTGAGCAGGGGAGGGTCAGAGAGGGAGACACAGACTCTGAAACAGGCTCCAGGCTCTGAGTTTGCAGTCAGCACAGAGCCCGACGCGGGGCTCGAACCCACCAACCGTGAGATCACGACTTAAGCGAAAGTCGGACGATTAACCGACTAAGCCACCCAGGCGCCCCTATAGTCCAGTTATTAATAGATCTTCCTTAAATTATCCTAATCTGAACGTACCATGTGTTTCCTATTAGCACATATTGACTAACACAATTAGGAAGTGTCTTTTAAGGGCACCTGAGTGGCTCAGTTGGTTAAGCATCCAATTCTTAATTTCAGGTCAGGTCATGATCTCACAGTTCATAAGATGGAGCCCTATGTCGGGCTCTGCACTGACAGCACAGAGTCTACTTGAGTTTCTCTCTCTCCCTCACTCTCTGCCCCTCCCCTGCTTGTAGTCTGGTAGTCTCATAGTCTCTTTGCCTCTCTCTCTCTCTCTCAAAATAAACAAACATTAAAAATTTAATAAAAAAGGAAGTGTGTTTTACATATGTGCTATAAGACTATATACTCTAGGTGTCATGGCTAGGAACAGAGTCACACTAATCAATGTTTAAATCACAGGTCTACCATTTACTAACCCGTATGACTTTGGGCAATGTTTTTCACTTCTAAGCCTTGGTTTCATCTGTAAAATGGGAGTAATACTAGGATTTGCCTCATAGGATTGTTGTGAGGATTAAATAACGCAATATATGTAAAGTACCTGGCATAGTGCCCAGCATGACATAAATCTTCAATAATAATATGAGTTATTTTTTAAATTTATTTTTGAGAGAGAGATAGAGACACCATGAACAGGGGAGGGTCAGAGAGAGAGAGACACACACACAGAATCCAAAGCAGGCTCCAGGCTCTGAACTAGCTGTCAGCACAGAGCCTGATGTGGGGCTCGAACCCACGAAGCGTGAGATCATGACCTGAGCTGAAGTTGGACGCTTAACTGACTGTGCCATCCAGATGCCCCTATGAGTTATTTTTCTTATTCTTTTTATAGACCACAGCATTCACAAAGGAGGGAAATACAGTTTGAAAATTCATTAATTTGGGTCCTGTTTACAGTTTTATTGTTAACTCTAATTGCCTATTTGAAATAGTCTCCTGACTCCATTAAAGTAATTATTGCCTGTCAGTAAATGATGGGCTCAAATTTCTGCACATATGCTAGAATTTCATGCATCTTGCATTTCACAGCAGGAACCCAGTCTTAGTCAACACTTTCTTGCTCTGACATCTGCACTCAATGTATAGGGTCTTACTTAAGCAAAGACATAACTATCCTTCAAAATAAAATTGTAAACAGGATTATGTATCTCAGATTTATTAACCTATTCCCTTATAGTTAACATTATAGTTACATTATCTATATTGGACTGTCAGCATTAAAGAAAGTCGTAACTCTAAGAAACTGAGGCAGGGCTGGGGGTGAAGGGAAAGATCCAGGAAGAAGAGCTTGCCAGCCAAGGGAAATTACCTAAAAGCATGAGTTCAGGACAAAGTTTAGAGTCAAGAGCAAAGGGCTCAGGTCTTAGAAGCCATAGAAGCCTTAGAAGAATAACACAAGTAGGAGTAAGGGAATGTAGCCAATATTTAAGAAATATCTATATAATACCTACTAGGTACAAGAATTCATAACAAGTAGTGAGTTAGGCACAAACATTGGATACAGAAAATGAAGACAAGACAGAGGTCCAAAGTTCAAAATCTGAGCAAATATAATAAAGACATATGTAGGAAAAGGCAAAAGTTCAAGAATCAAGACAAGAAACTGGGGAAAGCAACCTGGAGTAAGGCTTAGTAACTAAAGACAAGTCCTCCTATCTAACCACGGAGCTTCTCCTATTATTCTTTCCCTGGGAATGGCCACCCTCAACTCACAAAATGAAAAAATATTAATAGTTGTAGGGAATTTGAGGGAAGAATGAAGTTAAAATGAGTTACGTAAATATGTCTCATCATATATACATAAAATGTACAACTATAAAAAGTTCATGTTATAAATCTTCAGTCCTGCCCATAAACCCAACAGTTTTGTTGCTTGTCTGTTTTCATTTCCACATTATATTATTCATAGACTGGAAAACTCTAAGTCTGATAAAAATCAGATGACTTCCTCACCACCAATAAAGGGAAGCTAGAAATGTATGCAGTGGGCTTATGAGACTGCAAAGGGAAAATCTGGACAAAATGTGTATAAAACTAGGGGTAAGATTCCACTCAAGATAGAAACAGAAATAGGCTGTGGATGACAGAAAACAGCAACAAAAAACAACAAAAATGAAACAAAGAAGAGGTGAGCTTTTGGTTATGTTGTAACCACCCAGCTCAACACTCTATCCCAGGAAGACTTGGGTTTATGATTGTAGAAAGGGGTGAGAAGAGATTAAAAGAGGTAGCCAAATCCTAAAATAAGATTTCACAATCTTAAAAGGTGCCAACTGGCTTTCTGAAAATTTGAGTGAGATTTTTCAACCAAATAGTAGGCTCTATTACCCAAATTACAAATGAAATTTACTTTTTCTCAAAGATAAAGGCTTCTCCAAATACACATAATTAGCTAACCATGTGCATCAAAATGTTTGACAAAGATAAACAAAGTACTTATAATTTGTCTATGAATAATAGCACTGTATTTTACATTATATATAATTTTCAAAATAAATTTGCCATTGAATACACAATTCCATCATGTAACCTTAGATAGCCAAGAGCTGACATGTGACTTAGGTTGGGTTCCCCCAGCAGCTGACTCTGAGACAAGAATGTGATATAAGTGGTGCATTTGGAGGGTGATCCCAGTAAACACTAAGTAGGATAATAGAAAACTATTTCAGCAAAGAGAAGGAAGCTGATATAGAGTGATTACTGAGATGATCACCACTGTGGGTAACTAGAGCTCAAAATCCCACTCAGGGACATCTTCAGGAATAGTGTTGGACATGCCTCAGAGTTATCCCAAATAACGGGGAGGGAGTTGGGGTATTTATCCACCAATTCCCATCAGTTCTTGGTTGAGGGCTCACTTCACTGGTCGAAAGAGTTGTGTTAACTCGCCAGCATAGGTCATGCTGGCTCAAGACACCACAAAAAGTATATAGGCGAGTGCCTGGTACTTGCAGTTCAAACTGTCAGATATGTATGGACAGAAATGAGGAGTGCCCAGGAGACAGGAGTGGGGCTCATCAACCAGTATAGCTGTAACACACACACACACACACATAACTTCTTCCAGGCACCTGAAGGATGAAGGAATAAATTAAATGTCATTTTAGGGCATCTTCCAACTGTCTAATTCTTTAATTATGATATCTATGATTGTTATGATTACTATAATATACAAATACACATTGGTACAGACCGAACTGTGCCCTCCCCCACCAAAATTCTTGTGTTGAAATCTAACTCCCAAGGTGATAGTATTAGGAGGTGGAGCATTTGAGAGGTGAGTAGGTTATAAGTGTGGAACCATCATAAATTGGGCTAGTGCCCTTGTAAAAGGCACCTCAGAGAGCTACTTCACCCTTTCTGTCATGTGAAGTTACAGCAAGAAAACAGCCATCTATGAACCAGGAACAGTGTTCTTACCAAATACTAAATCTACCAGCACCCTGATCTTAGACTTTCCAGCCACTAGAACAATGAGAAACATTTCTTGTTTAGACCATTCAATCCATGATATTTTTTGTTATAGCAGCCCAAAGGGACTAAGACATACATACACATTGATGATATAACTTGGAATTAATCTAAGTTTCAAGAAGGCAAGGACCATAGGTGTCTTGTTTACTATCATAACCCCTTGTTCATCTGTGCCCAGTACTATGTCTGACACATAGAAGGCTTTTTTAAATTTTTTTAAATTTTTAAATTTACATCCAAGTTACTCAGCATACAGTGCAACAATGATCATAGAAGGCTTTCTGATCAATCAATAGTTGTTGAACAAATGAGAAAGTAGGGAATCATAATCAAAAGTATTCAATTCAGTTCATGTTTACACTACTGTGGTTAACTATGCATCTATAACCTTGTTTATTTGAAGAGGAGTCTTTCGTCTAGCAGAGGTCTTTTAATTGTCCATAGAAACACAATTTTCAGTGAGGGAGAGTTCCTCTTTAAGCTAACAAATGACTTACAATAGCATGACAGACAGGTTCTTAATTAATTTGCTAATAGTTCTTCCACTGTGTATGGTCATTAACTCCAGTTGAATCTTTAATCCATAACACAATGTGTGTGTTTATCTGTGTCACATACAAATGTATTTGCATACATATAAATAAACAGGAGACCATAAAAACACGTTGATTTTATCTGTATCAATTTTCTTTTATGGTACACTCCCAAGTTTTGACAATTGGTTTAGCACATTTTAGCAGCTAGCCCTTAAAATATTCTTGAATGTGGAGAAATAACATAATGCCTTTCTGCAAGCTGCAGAAGAAAGTTCACGAGAAAATTAGGGCAATTTTGCATAGCAACTTGTGTATTTACATATCAACAATCCATTTAATGAAGAACACCAAAAATAGCAGATCAAGTAAGTCCAGAAGCTGCAAGCACAACACATCTTGCTAAATTCAAAACAATAGCAGATGAGTAAGCCCAGTCTATGTTCTAATATTGGCAAAATCCTATTTTTTTAAATTCTGCCTTCTCTTCTTCAAACTAAGAGAAATTGTATGCTGATCACATAGGATGTGGTCCTTATCTCCAAATCTCAGCCATTCTAGTGAACTCACTTGTCTTCTTAAGTACTGTCCTGGTCCTGACAGTGAGTCAATTAGTCATCTGTGACTGAGTGCCCAGTGTGAGCTGAACACTGAACTAAATATTACTGATGAGGGGAGACAAAGGAACAAGACCCAATTCCTGCCCTTGAAGAGTTACAACCTGGTTACTTATACAGGACACACATTAAGGATGGGAAGAAGAGTGAAATGGATTGCAGTCAAAATCTTAAAACCTATAAAATGGGTAGATGGGAAAGTAAATTCGTATTGACAAATCCAAAACTAGTTGAACTAGCAAAGGGGTTGCAAATCAGTTGCCCCAGGTGGAAGCACTTTGTAGACTATTTGGTCAGCCCAACGGGTTTTAAAAATGTATACTTGAATGCCTACAGGATCTATCATGCCATATTAATATCACTTCTTATAGTTTCACATATTTACAATTACTTACTGGCATGGCCAGTGAAGACATTGGAATTTACTATCCCTGAATTAGAGGCACATCTTTAAAACTTGGAAAAATAGTTTAGGCTATTGCTACTCAAACTTGTGGTCCAGGGGACAGGAACAACAACATTACTTGGGAGTTTATTAGAAGTGCGGAGTCTCAGGCTCCACTCCACATCTACTGAATCACAATCTGGATTTTAAGAAAATATTCAGCTGATTTGTGTGCACACTAAGTTTGAGAACTACTGGTTTAGGATACAAGAGAAAAAACCCTACTTTAGCCATGAGTAATTAAAAATACTGTGCTATCCACCAAGTCATAATACACTGAAAATAAAACCAGCTTTAAAACTTTGAGGTCATATGAACTAAATACGGTGTAACCTTTAAAGCAGTGATTCTTGAATATCAGTGTTTATCAGAATTCCCAGAATTGCTTGTCTATTCTCCAGTTCTATTCTAGTAGAGATTTTGATAGAGGAGATACGGGTTGGAGCCTTTGAAACAAGCACACACAGGTGATGCTGAGTGCTATAGATTGAATTGTGTCTCCCCAAAATTCATATGGTGAAGCCCTAACCCCCACTGTAACTGTATTTGGAGATAGGGCCTTTAGAAGGTAATTATAGGAGGTCATAAGGTGTCTAATCCAACAGGATTAGTGGCCTTATAAAAAGAGGAAGAGAGATTTCTTTCTCTCTCTCTCTCTCTGCAAGTGCTCAGAGGAAAGGCCAAATGAGGACATCTCTTCTACAAGCCAGGAAGAGAATCCATACCAGAGCTCAGACTTCCAGCCTCTAGAGCTGTGAAAAAATAAATGTTTATGCCACCCAGTTTGTGGAATGTTGTTATAGCAGCCTGAGCTAATTCAGCTGGACCCCAGACTTCACTGTGCCCTGGACATACTTTGTAGCCTGGACCTCCAAGGAATGTGGACTGCTCCTTGGTATTTTCTATCACAGGGCCTCTGAGGATTTCAACCAAAGAGACCAGGAAAGTTCACCTCAATGTTCCTCAAATGAAAGGGGCAGGAGAGTATCAGGGGTCAGTTATTACTGTCAGAGTAGGGTCGCCCAAGTGGGGCAAGGTGCTATGATGATGAAGATGGGGTGGGGTTCCCATAGGTAAAGACAGAGAGCAAGGAAAATCTGGACTGGCGCATCTGCCTTCTCCCATCTGCAGTTGTCACATTTGGTCTCACTTTCCACTCAAGGCTCCTGCTTTGGCATGACTTTCAATCCTCATACCCAAACAGGATTTTGAATTCATGGCTGAGCCCAGACAGATATCTGACCTGGGTAACTTTGTTGTTGCTTTGCCCTGAGCTTCCTGCCTTTTTGCAGCCTCTACTCATCATTCCCCAGCCATGATGTCTCCCCATATTTACCATCTCCACAGCCACAGAAGAGGTTATACCTGTTAGGATTGGGGCAAGTGGATCAGGGAAGGCTGGGACTATACAGAGAAGCAAGATTGCCATAGGCACACAGAGGCAAAGAATTTCTCAGGAAGAACAAGGATGCAAATACTGTAGAACACCCCTTTTCAAATTTTATTCCAATGTCATCAGGAAAGCTGGTTATAACACAAATTTAAGGGCTCCCATTCTGATTTAGTAGGTCTGGGGTGAGGCCCAAGAATCTGTATTTTGACCAGCATTTCAGCTGATTCTAATGTGGGTGAGCAGAGAATCACACTTTGAGAAGCACTGTTTGGGTCCACTGCTTCAGTAGCACAATCCTTCACACAGATGCAATGTTATAACTCTGAGCTGATATTTAAATGGGAGAAATGAGCTCTTTCCTTGTGATGAACAAGAGTGAATGAACAGTCTTCTAAAGTATGTTTTAAATAGGGATACAAACTGTTACAGGAGAGGCCTAGGGTGAAGTTGCAGAAACTGCAGCCATTTATTCCAGACTTCCAACTTCTTTCCTAACACCTAAAAGCAGAACCTTCTATTGGTTTATACCACAGGTGACCTGTTATTTTGCTCACTCTATAGGAGCTTAAGTTGTTTTTTCCTATCTGAATCTTTACTTTACCCCAGGCCAGAAAACATCCACATTGTTACCAGTTCCTTTAAAAACAGTCTGATCATGAGGCTGCCTGGGTGGCTCATTAGCTGAGCATCCAACTGTTGATTCCAACTCAGGTCATGATCTCATGCGTTTGTGAGTTTGAGCCCCGCATTGCACTCTAGGCTGACTACGTGGAGCCTGTTTGGGATTCTCCCTCTACCTCCCTGCCCCTCCCCCACTTTGGTGCTCACTCTTGCACTGTCTCTATCAAAATAAATAATCAGTAAAAAACGTTTTAAGAACCTGATCATAGTTCTTCCCAGCTTAAGAACCTTATGACAGGGGTGCCCGGGTGGATCAGTTGGTTAAGCGTCCAGCTTTGGCTCAGGATTGTGGGTGTGAGCCCCGTGTTGGGTTTTGTGCTAACAGCTAGCTCTGAGCCTGGAGCCTGCTTCGGATTCTGTGTCTCCCTCTCTCTCTGACCCTCCCCTGCTCACAGTGCCTGCCTGGCCCTCTCTCTCTCTCTCTCTCTCTCTCTCTCTCTCTCTCTCTTAGAAATAAATTAAAAAACATTTAAAAATTTAAAAAAAGAACCTTATGACAAAAGATCTCTAATTTCTATGTGCACTTCCTAGGAGCTTATTTTTAAAATACAAATTCTTAGGGCACCTGGGTGGCTCAGTCAGTTAAGTGTCCGACTTCGGTTCAGGTCATGATCTCACAGTTCGTGGGTTCGAGCCCTGCATCAGGCTCTGTGCTGACAGCTAGCTCAGAGCCTGGAGCCTGCTTCAGATTCTGTGTCGCCCTCTCTCTCTCTTTCTGACCCTCCCTTGTTCATGCTGTCTCTCTCTCTCTCTCAGAAATAAATAAAAAACATTAAAATTTTAAAAAATAATAAAATGCAAATTCTCAGGTCTGAACCCCTTCCCCCGCATGCATACATGCATGCACACACATGCAACTTTAATTCTGTAGAGTTAGGATAGGGCTCAGGAATAAGCACTGTAACAACCTCCCCAAGTAATCCTGATGCAAAGTCTGGATAGATCAGTGCTCATAAATTTATACAGGATGTATCCCAGGAACCACTTGCATTGTTCACTGGGACCTTCAGGAGACACCATTCAATTTTTAAGACTTTCAAGCTTTACAGTGGATACATATGGGAGTTTCAGGAAATCTCACACACTTGCAGATTCCTGAGCAGGGTAGCAATGTGCTAAAAACATTGAAAGTGATTATTTGAACAACTATCATGTGAGTACAACCAGAGAGCAGATGGGATTAGAGACTCAGAAGAACTAAGCAGAAGGTGAGGAGCTATAGAGATAAAAATCAATGGGTCTCCTAATAAAGTACCTTGTTTTCAGTTTTTTGTTTCTTTTTCTTTTTTGTTTTGTTTGTTGCCTTAAAGAACTCTAATCAGTGTGGAATCCTGAAAAATATGGCCAGCGAGAAATAACCAAAAGCCCTCCTCAGAAAAGAATGGCCATATCTCAGAGATCAGTGGGTTTGTGAGAATCCAGCCCCAGTGTGTGCAACCATGTTCCATTCTCCTGCGGCACTTTTAAGTCAGAGGGGAAAAGGTTTAGAAAAAGAAAAGTAAAAAGAGAAAACAAGCAAGGAGCAAAGCAGAAAATACATGTAGTATCCAGGGGATTGGCAGGAGGACTTGTGGGAAGAAACAGATGAGGATTTAGAGCAGGGTATTTTTTTTAATTGAGTAAGGAAATAATTCCACTGCATTAAGTGCCACATCACACCAGAGACGGAGCAGAGCAGCCCGGCCCAGTAATGCATGGCATATGGGGAGTTAGAAGCCAAGTGTGACTGGTGGTCCTAGCTCAGACAAAAGGCTACCTTTCAGAAGCTGATAATTTTGCAGACCACCTGGGGTTCTTTCACTGCATCATCCCCTGAGACTTGAGACTGCACTGTTTCCCCCAGCAAGGAATGGTAGCTGTATCTAGCATAGGTAGACTCTTCAAACTACAAGTTTCAGTGCAGCCAGCAATGAGGCAGTTAGCATGCATATAGGGAAGAGTCTGCACTGCTTTCAGCCAATACATCCACCTTATCAGAAATCACCATTATCAAAACCTAATTTCAAGAATATTCATAATGCCCCTACTAATGTCCCTCACTGCAACCACCTTGGATTTTCTAGTACTACACTTCAATCAATGAGAAGTAAAACACTGCTGTGGACTTATCCTTCTATTCTCTCTCTCTCTCTCTCTCTCTCTCCCTCTCACACACACACACACCACTTGAACCCCATTATTTTTTTATTTTAATGTTTATTTTTGAGAGAGAGAGAGGGGGAGGGAGAGAGCGTGAGCAGGTGAAGGGGCAGAGATAGGGAGACAAGAATCTGAATCAGGCTCCAAGTTCCAAGCTGTCAGCGCAGAGCCCAATGTGGGGCTCGAACCTATTAACTATGAGATCATAACCTGAGTGAAGTCAAGCATTTAGCTGAGTGAGCCACCCAGGTGCCCCTTGAACCTCATTCTAAAACCCCTCTGTCCTGTGTGCCATTAAATCAGGCACAGAGGTGAGTGATTGCTAGTCTGATAACAGGGTCCAGCCTAATATATTAAGGGTACTAATGGCTGAATGATCACACACATGTATGTCATATAGGTAGTATAGTGGTTAAGAGTCAAACTATTAGGTGCCTGACCCTGAGTGAGTCATTTACCCATTGTGTGCCTCTATTCTCACATGCAAACCAGGGAAATAAGAGTATAGATCTCATAGAGGTTTTGTTAGTATTAAATCACATGATGTGTATATAACATTTAACACAGAACCCATTATATAGCAAATGTCCAATAATCCTTAGCCATTTTGATGTTACTGCTGATACCATTCGTCTCTAGCACAGTTGAAGCTTCAGCAGAGACACTGCAGAGATACATTAGCAATGGTAATTATGGGTATTAGGGAGAGGTGGTTAAGGGCAGATGAACTTGGGACCTTGTTTATTCCAGCACACCCAAAACAGAACTCCTTAGACATCCTGGATCTTTCCTCACCAGTGGCTTGGATGTCTCTTAGTATTTCCATCTCTTGGCCACAAAATGGTATTATACTGGCAGCAAAAGGTCTCCTCCATATGAAAGGAAAGAAAAGGGGCCTAAAGAAAACACAAGGTATGACCACTCTGGTCCTTTGTATTGCTCAGTGTGCTATTTTTGGCACTCTGTCCTCACAGTATGTCTCTGTTTCTTATCCCTTGCCAGAACCAAATTCCAATTAGGCGTTCATCAACAGTAGGAATTCTGCTGCAGAGAATAAAATAATTGTGACATGTTTGTTTAAAAGCTGATTTTTACTTGATTAACCATCTGTTGGGGATAAACTCACGGATGAGCACTGGGTGTTGTATGGAAACCAACATGACAATAAACTATTAAAAAAATTCTTTTGTAGATCAATCAGAAAGTTTAAAGGTCCAAAGCAATATCTATGTTTAGACAACCCTTATAATAATGGTAGAGTATACATTTTTAACATGTCAGACTACATGTAGAGCAGCTGATTAAGGATCTAATGAAACTTTCACTCTGGGCAGTCAGGAAATGCCCTAAAAAATCTCAACTGTCAAAGTGATTAGCTGGTAAAGACTAGTGCAATACAAGATATCTGCACGGGCAACATGAATAAACAAACAAACCAGAAACATACAGGGATCAAAATTAAAGAGGGAATCAGAAGGGATCTATCTTCCAGAAAGAAGACTCTGTGCCCTGCAGGTAAAATAATCAATAGACACTTCAAACAAAACCTGTGTGTCACAAGGTATGACACAGAGACCTAAGGAATGTACTAATACTTCTTCAGGGGCATTTATCACCCCAGTCTCATTCTGATCTTGGGTTAGATTTATCATAATTAAATTAAATACCACAGTTAAATTAATCTGGCCAATTAAATAACAGTAATGAGAGATAAGGCAGTGATCCAGATTTATTTAGTTTGACCATAACCAGGAGCCATTGCCCCGGTAGCCATGGCATCTAGGATCCTGGGGTAAGAAAAGCTAATTACATCAGAGCACAGAAACTGACCTGGAAGAACCTATAACAATATTATCAACACAATGCAAACTCCACATCATAGATTTTAACATCTACTCGTCAAGTCTGCTTCAAAGAGAGAGGCTTTCACAAAGATTTTATAAGCTCTATTTCCCCAGCCCCCTTCCACTAAATATGCCCCCTTTCCCAGCTACAACAGACATATGACCAAGGGGTAGTGGTGGAGAAAAGATCATGAAAGATGATGTAAATTCATTGCTGTCGCAACTTTCAATTTTTGCCCTTGGTTGTCTCTGATAACATCTTTCCGAAGGTCTTAGCTCATCCATTGATTTTCACAGTAGGCTGGAACGGGACTCATCATCGTCACCTTTTCCAAGCTACAAAAATCCTAAATTCTTGATGTTTATGTACCATATAGAAAAAACAAATTCATCTCTTCTCCCACCTTTACCCTTATTTACAGAGAAGATATAACTGGGTCCAAGCTGTGGGTGTGTGAGTTATTTCCAATTAAAAGGGAAAGAAAGGGAAGTCATAGATTTATGGCCATTCAAAGCCTTTCTGACTTCCTGACAGTCAGGATCCTGACAGAAAGTGGGACTATAAGTAAAATTTAAAAGGTTTTTGCACCCCCAGCCTAGTTCACTGTTTTCCTAATATTAGACTTTTCTATGAATATTGGGATTCATAAAATAGCATTATTAATATTAATTATGATTATGCAGTGGTGGCCTTTGGAGAGATGATACCCTCGCTTTTACTTTCTAACTTATTAGTAAAGGAATAAAGGATATTCTAGAGGAAAAAAAGGGCATTGGTACAGGCTTTGTACTATCCATCAAATAGGCCCCAGTGTGGTACCTGACCAAAAATAAAAAGTGGTGCCCTGAATTCCATGCATCTCATCAGGCA
This sequence comes from Hyaena hyaena, assembly GCF_003009895.1. Taxonomy (NCBI): domain Eukaryota; kingdom Metazoa; phylum Chordata; class Mammalia; order Carnivora; family Hyaenidae; genus Hyaena; species Hyaena hyaena. Next base: position 300,841 of record NW_024081239.1, on the reverse strand, counting down.
TCTTGCAGGCCATACCCTACTATCCAGCTTCAAAAGCAAATGCCAACTGAAAATCTGAGCCAGCATTTACTTTGTTCATTTCAAGAGCACGTGATGTCAGCATCCAGGTCCACCTTGTACCTCTTGCTGCTGCTGCTACATTTCAGACACTCATTAAAATATCTATAAACACCACGGATGTTCAAACCCAAGCCATCGTGTTGCAAGCTGGCTGAGGGTTGCTTTGTTAACTGTGATTCTCCCAATAATGTTTTCCCTCCTGGGCTTTTATCACATAGACAAACAAAAGACCCAGCTGCAGCTATACTAGCACTAGTCCCCAGACAATTGGAAACAAATGCACAGTTGATGGAGGCTGAAATCTCTAGTTCTCAAAAACCCTCTGTGTGCCCTCAACTACCAGAACCCCCAATTACTCAAGGGCTCAGTTACCCAGAAAAGGGAAACATGCTAAGGCAGCTCCTCGTGGAGGCTTTTCCTGTGTTGTGATTGCCATGAGTCCATGGTCACAGATGAATGCAAGGGACTGTTTTTTCTCCCCAAGGCCCAAAGAGAGACAGTTATATCCATCAGGAACCTAGAAGCTATTAATCTCAGGACTTTCCTTTCAGCCTGAAGAATGTCCCTTCACTGGTTCCTGTTATTAATGTATAGAGCTAATTCCAAGTACACTGCTTCCATGCCAAGATTTCACTTTTGGATTTCTTTATCTTTTCCAGCCTGCTCTGTGCCTCACATCAGATGGTCTGGTATGGAGGTGGTGGGGTGGTGGGAGAATCAAGGAGTCAGAGAAAGGGAAGAACAAAGAAAGAAGTATCAGTGTTGCTTTTATAGCAAGAGCCTGCCTTATGACACATTTATGACCTTCCTCTAGCCTGTACCAAGATCTGAAATTTTTTTTTACATTTATTTATTTTTGAGAGACAGAGGGACAGAGCACAAGTAGGGAGGAGCAGAGAGAGAAAACACAGATTCGGAAGCTGGCTCCAGGCTCTGAGCCATCAGCACAGAGACCAGTGCGGGGCTCAAACTCACAAACTGTGAGATCATGACCTGAGCCAAAGTTGGACACTTAGCCATCCAGGTGCACCAAGATCTGAAATTTCAAACAGCATTCATCCTTTTGACTTCAATTCTACAAAGATGTATGGGGTTTCCACTTAAAGTGAGGTACTGTTCTAAACTACATGGGACGTGTTCCCCAGGCTTTTTTTTTTTTTAAGTTTTTATTTATTTATTTCAGAGAGACAGACACAGCACAAGTGGGGGAAGGGCTGAGAGAGACAGACAGAAAGAGAGGGAATCCTAAGCAGGCTCCATGCAGCCAGCCCAGAGCCCGACGCGGGGCTTGAACTCACAAAACTGTGAGATCATGACCTAAGCCAAAACCAAGAGTCAGATGCTTAACCAACTGAGCCACCCAGTTGAGAAATAGACAAAACTAACTAGAAAATACAAGAGACTAGAATGGCTGCTCTAGTAGAAGCACAAAGATATAGAAGATATGGGAACACAGACACCTCATGGAAAAGCACAAATGGTCTCCCCTATGATTTCAGAGCTTTGCTAAGTGTCAGAGTGCTAAGAAGCATTAGAGGAAGCACCAATACAGTACTCCTGTTCCACTTTTTGAAGTCCTCCTCCAAATTGTAAGGCTTTTCAAGAGTCAAATGTGGTTTCTAGCCTACCTTTTACATATGAACAGAGTAGGCACTCATGTCTATCATAGGATTTGAGTAGCAAAGAACAAACACCTCCTTGCCTCAAAGTCCATCCCTACTGGGAAACTAAGATAACACAACATGGAGATTTATCTTCCTAATGCCTTTTACCAGGTCCCATATTCCTCCAGAAGAGGTGAAATAGATTTTTAAAAAATCACTGCCCACAATGCCACGAGGGTCCTGGTGAAACCTGATGGTGCCAGGCACTTGGAGTAGAGCTTAGAAGGAGGTACAAGGGAAATGAATAGGATAGACAGCATCACTTGGGACAGACTCTGCCAAATCACCTCTATAGAGAGCTGGTTAAGAGGCAGCCTTAGTTTCAACTTCTGACTCTGTCACTAAATCTTAGACAAGTTATTTAACCTTTCTGGATATCAATTTCCTTACCTGGGCAACAGGGATAATGATGCCTACTTCACAGGGTCATTGCAGGGCTTAAATGAGATAACACTTGTATAATGCTGGAAGATAGTGTGTGCTCAATAAATACTCCACAGTTCTATTTACAGCTGGCCTAGAGAGTGAAGAGATATGCTAATGAGAAAAAAAAATTTATGGCTGTGCACCTTGTTGGGACTCCACGATAAAGGGGCAGGCTATAAAGGGGAGAAATACAAGATTGTCTCTCAGAGCATAGAAGTTGCTTTCAAAAACTTCCAGAGAAGAATTCTAGTAGAAGGCTGGGCCTGTGGGGCACAGAGAAGCCTGAATGGGAGTAGATGGAGTGTATCTTACAAGAGGAAGCCTCATGGGAGTAGTTAGAGTTGACTAGGGACCATAGAGATATAATCCCTTGCCCTGGGTGTTTGTCAGAGAGAAAGACTGATGATAGAACTTTCAGGAATGGGGTCATACATGGGATGCCTGGGTGGCTCAGTCGGTTAAGCGTCTGACTTTGGCTCAGGTCATGATCTCACAGTTCGTGGGTTCAAGCCCTGTGTCGGGCTCTGTGTTTACAGCTTGTTTCAGATTCTGTGTCTCCCTCTCTCTCTGACCCTCCCGTGCTCATGCTGTCTCTCTTTCTCTCTCAAAAATAAATAAAACACTTAAAAACTTTTTAAAAAAGGAATGGAGTCATACAAATGAACAGAAATCAAAGGTAGATTGTTGTATGTACATATATTGGGGGAGGGAGAGCTGAGGTTGCAGAAATGGAGCCTGTGGTTATAGGCTCTATGATCATTTCAAGACTTGCAGCCTGAGAGAAAAAATAGAAAAGCTGTTGGGGGCGGGGGGGAGGTAGAGGATGGAATGCTATATTTGTCCACACATCCATCTTCCCTACTGTTTACTTTAACTGCCCCTTCGATTTTTTTTTCTTTTTTATAATGCTGTCTTCGATTAGTTGAGACTGTGGTGCTAATGTCTTTATATAGAGATTTCATGCGACCTCACAGCTTTGAATTCCCCAGTGAGATGACTTGGAGTGGCAGAATCTGTATGATGGTTGCCATAAAATTCAAACCAAAAAGTTGCAACTATAAGTTTCAGGCAAGAGAAAGTCTTTTGAAGCAAACACACAAAATTCCACAGGGGTGAATTCAGAAAAGGCTGATCTGGAACAGTTAGGAAAAATAGAACAGCTCCTCTGGGGCAGAGCCTCAGTTTGTAGACCCTGGGGGTGCTTCCATGGTTGATGGGCTACAGCTTCTTTTCTACCAAGTCCCTCACAACTTTATCAACCTCCTTTCTACTTCCTCCTTGGACTTATGTTCCTTGGTAAGACAGTGTTACTGTGTTAGATCATGAGGCTTCATGCCCCCAACCTCTCAACCAGATGATCTTTTGTGATTGACACCATCAGGAAAGCCTAAGCCAAAAGTGTGGGGTAACTACTAGCATCTAACCATGAATGGTGTCAAAGGGCCACACTGGACCAGGTTCTCTGGAGAAAAGGGATTCCAATCTAAAGGAAGGAGGCAAGACTGGACTTTCTGGCAACAAAGTATAATAATGCCCCCCGGGGCCCCATGAAACCTAAATATGCTGGCTCCAGAAAGGATCTTTTGCTCTCAGGACATAGTCTAGGGAATGCAACTCTCATATAATTATAGAAATATCTCTCTTATTTTCCAAGGCTAAAAAACAGGATAGAAAACATTTGCTCTGCTACCTGGCTTCTCTTTCTTCTGTACCTATCACTTTATGTACATAGTCTCTCTCATAGTTGAAGTTAAGCATTATAATACATACAGAATATAAACTGTCAGCTATTCAATTTCTAGAATATTCTCTGGCCATGCAAGTTACAAAGATCTCAAGTCTTTTTGCTAAACTATTTTGAGACATTGTTTCATCAAGATAAAATGCTAATCATTTAGTCATGCTGCAGCCTGATTTTTACTTGTTTTGTGGCTGTTGCAAGATATTCAAATGATCATATGTTGAGATGTGGCAAGGAAGACGTCACAGTCCAGTCACCTGGAAAGAAGCAGGGAAGAGACAGGCAACAAGACAGAAAGTAGCAGAAAGAGTAGGGACAGAATGTGGCGAGAAGGATAAAAGGGGGAGAGAAGAGATTTATTCAGGGAGATAAGCTTTAGCAGATCCATGTGCCAAGTTCCCTAAGCCAGCAGGGTCAATTTAGAATTGATCTGGGAGACAGAAAGTTTGAATGCATTGTATACTGTTTCTGTTCCACACTATATTTTGATTATTGGTCTTTTGGCACAAGACTAGAAAATGCATAATTGTGAAGGCAGAAAGCATTGCACATATTAAACAGTGGTTGGTGCAACAGACATTTAGTGTAGCTCACAGTGATCTGCATTTGCTCCATTTCAACCTACTTGACTCCTAGATAATGGGAATTGGAGCCTGAATGTCTAGTCTAGGGTAGAATACACCCCCTGGAATTTTTTTTTTCTGAATCTGTTTATCAACTCCCTGACTGATGTAAAAAGCCATAGGGCAGAGACACATCAACATTTTTTTTTTCTTCCAAAGAAAAACACTCTTTTTCAGGTAGTTCATCCTGTAGGCTGCAGACTAAACACAATTTTTAAGTCTAAGAATTAATTAGAGAGATAAAGAAATGTATCTCCCTTTGTTCAGAAGGAGAATTCTGTTGAGCCTTTGACAATGAAGCTGCTTAAGGGACAGACTGAGATGTTGTTGCTGCACAGAGCTTCTGTGGAAGGAAGATAAAGAGCTCACTAGTGGAGGACTCTGGCCTTCTGCCATCCTCTTGCTGTTTCCTCTGGACTCCAGTAGGAACGAGAGTCCTAAAAGTAAATAAAAGGTCCATGAAGGCCAAGATGAAGTCTGTGACTTGAAGCCACAAACCAGAATACTCCTTTGGGGCACCTAATTGCCTCAGAAAGTCTTTGTGAGTTTCTGTTCCCGTTTTAGGCCCTGCTGCTTTCCCCTAGCATCAGCTGACAGATTATAGTGAGCTCACAAAAAGACAGGCCACTTAGGAACCCAGCCAAGATAGGTTTCTCACAGGCACAGAAGGCTCCTTGAAGTCATAGTACTAGTTTATCAGGGGCCTCTGGGGGAAGGGCCCATTTTGCCCATCCAGAGACAGCTTGCTTTGTAACAGGTAAGAAGCTGGTAAACACCAGCACCCTCAAGGCCACCTCTACTGGGGAATGAATGCAGGACTTGAAGAACACTGCATACCTCCAGACAGTGTGCCCAGTGCCTTGCCCCACATGGCTCCCTGACTGTAATCCCATGAGCTTTTTGCTGAAAGGACTGGCCAGTCTACTACTATAGTTCCTGCTGCCCTTAGGCCATTCTCACACCTCTCACTGGATTCCACCAGTCAAAATCCTGGATTTGGGGGAAGTAGGGGGGATTTAAGACAACTTTTTTTTTTTTTTTTTTTACAAATAGTTTATTGTCAAATTAGTTTCCACATAACACCCAGTGCTCATCCCCACAAGTGCCCTCCTCCATGCCCATCCC